>NW_024723541.1:5407717-5698221 GCF_018991925.1 Homarus americanus
CGGAAATACGCATTGGTTATGGTTGGGAATATGAAATGTGAGTATAGATCATGGTGTGTTGTGTAACAGGCATTATCTCTTGTTGTGGCCAGGTTAGTGTGTTGTGATCAGGTTATTATCTTCATGTTCTGGCCAAATTAGTGTTGTGGCCAGGTTAGTGTGTTGTGACCAGGTTAGAGTAAGTTAGCAAGGTTAATATGTTATGACCAGGCTATTGTTTATGTTGTGGCCAGATTAACGTTGTGGGCCAGATTAGTGTGTTGTGGGCCAGGTTAGTGTGTTATGGCAAGGTTAATGCGTTGTGGCCAGGTTAGTGTGTTGTGGCCAGGTTAATGTGTTGTAGCCAGATAATTATGTTTATGTTGTACCAGGTTAATGTGTTGTGGCTAGGTAATTGTGTTTATGTTGTGACCAGGTTAATGTGTTGTGGGCCAGATTAGTGTGTTGTGCAGGTTAATGTGTTGTAGCCAGGCAATTGTGTTTATGTTGTGACCAGGTGAATGTGTTGGGCCAGGTAATTATATTTATGTTGTGACCAGGTTAATGTAAGCTGGGCCAGGTTAGTGTGTTGTGGCCAGGTTAATGTGTTGCAACCAGGTTAATGTGTTGTGCAGGTTAATGTGTTGTGGCAGGATAATGTGTTGTGCAGGTTAATGTGTTGTACAGGTTATGTGTTGTGACCAGGTTAATGTGTTGTGCCAGGTAATTATGTTTATGGACCAGGTTAATGTGTTGGGCCAGATTAGTGTGTTGTGGCCAGGTTAATGTGTTGTAGCCAGGTAATTTGTTATGTTGTGACCAGGTGAATGTGTTGTGGCCAGGTAATTATATTTATGTTGTGACCAGGTTAATGTGTTGTACAGGTTAGTGTGTTTGTAAGAATGTGTTATGTAACAGGTTAGTGTTGTGAAAAGGTTATTATGTTTGGTGTTGGCCAGAATAATATGTTAGGCCAGGTTATTATATTTATGTTGGCAAGGTGAATGAGTTGTGGCCGGTTAGTGTGTTGTGCAGGTTAATATGTTGTGAAAAGGTTATTATGTTCAGTCGTAGGTTATTATGTGTATGTTATGGCAAGGTTAATGTGTTGCATGTGTTAGTGTGTTCGGGCAGGTTATGTGTTGTGGCCGTTATTCTGGTATAAACTGTGGCTAGAATAATGTTGTGGCCAAGGTTAGTGTGTTGTGGCCAGGTTAGTATATTGTGACAGGTTAGTGTGTTATAACCAGGTTATAATGTTTATGTTGTGCAGGTTAGCGTTGTGCTGCCATTATGTTTATGTCGTAACAGGGTAGTCGTGTTGTGTCGGTTAATACGTTTTATGTTGTACAGGTTAGTGTTTGTCGCCATGTTATTGTTTTATGTTGTATTATGATAAAGTGATGCGGTCAGGTTAGTGTGTTGTGGCGTTATTATGCATATTTCGGTCGGTTAGTGTTGTAGCTAATTATGTTTTTGCTGTATTGCGTTAGTGTGTTGGTGGCCGGTTTATTTGCGTTTAAGTCAGGCTAGTTATTATATTTATCTTGTGCCAGGTTAATATGTCATGTTGTACAGGTTATTACGTTTATGTTGTACCAGATTATTAGATATTTATTTTGCGGGCCAGGTTGATTACATTTATTTGCATTGGTTAGTTCATTGAAGCAGGTTAGTGAGTTGTGCCGGTTATTATGTTTATGTTGTTGGCCAGGTTAGTCTGTAGTAGCCGTGTTATTTTTGCTGTGATCCGGTTATTTTGTTATGGCCGCAGGTTATTGTAAGCGGCTCTGCTTACTGTGGAGTCACCAATTAGAGGTGACGTGAGTTATTTTCATAAATATTTATGGTTAACTTTGAAACCCAAATTCTTTTTCTCCTTTATTAAGAAAATAAAATATTGCACACACCGGGGATATCACCAAAATAACATGCTGTGAGCGTTAATAATGGATGAAGCTTATGGGGCTGTAGCTTAGAGCATGTTCAGTGACGGTAGCCAGCTACTTAATTGATGACTTGTGGCAAGGTGTGAGTGAAATATGAGAATACACTGTCGCATGTCCAGTTGATGACTACTACCGTTTTGCAAGAAAGTTACCGTGGGTGATATAATTATATAAACCCACGTACGTAACCCACACTTATGTAAATATTGCTGTCTGTTAGACAGGGGCTAATGCGTGTTGTGTGGGCCAGGTTAGTATGTTGTGGCAGGTTATTGTGGATATGAAGGTTATTATATTGGTGATCAGGTTAGTGTGTTGTGGCAGGATAGTGTTGTGGCTGTTAGTGGTGTTATGGCTAGGTTAGGGTGTTGCGGCGGTTAGTGTGTTGTGGTCAGGTTGTTGTTGAGCGAGGCTTGGGTTATATTGTAATGGTGTTTAGTGTGTAGTGGGCAAGGTTATTTTGTTGTGGCGGTTAGTGGTTATGGGCCATGTTAGTGTTGTTGTTGTGGCCGTGACGCAACAAGGTTATTATATTGTGATCAGGTTGGTGTGTAGTGGGCAAGATTATTTTCTTGTGGCCAGTTAGTGTGTTGTGCTGGTGTTAGTGTGGTTGTTACCAGGTTAGTGTGTTGATGCCAGGTTAGTGTGTTGTTACCAGGTTAGTGTGTTACGGATAGGTTTGCAGGGTTGCGCAGGTTATTTTGTTGTATTGGTTATTGTACAGACAAGCTATTATATATTGGTAATCGGTTATGTGTTGTAAGATTATTTTTGTAACAGGTTATGTGTTGTACAGGTTAGTGTACAAATGGTTAGTATGTCAACAGGTTAGAAGTGTGCTGCACAGGTTAAAGCGGTTAAGGTGAGCGTGTTGTGATTGCGTTGTGCGTGCGGTTTTGCGGCCACGTTAGTGCGTGTGGCGGTTAGCGTGTCAGGGGCAGGACAGCCGCGTTGCGCTTGCGTTAGTGCGTAAGGTTGTGTAACAGACGCAGGTTATGCACAGTTAATGCATTAAATACGCGAGTGTGTTGTGGCTAAAATATTCTTTGGGGCTGGTGTGTTGTGTTGGTGCTGGGTGGTTGTGGTGAGCATTGGTGGTTGTGGTGGGTGCCGGGTGGGGGTTGTGTGGTGGGTTCGGTGTTGTGGTGGGCTTTGGGCGTGGCGATGGGTGTTGGTGTTGTGGTGAGTATTGGTGCGTTGCGGTGGGTGCTGGTGGTTGTGGTGGGTGCTGGTGTGGTTGTGGTGAGCGTTGCGTGTTGTGGTGGGTGCTTGTGTGTGGGGGGTTTGTGTGTTGTGGTGGGTGGTGGTTGTGGTGGGCATTGGTGCGTCGGTGGTGGGCGTGCTGGTGGTGGGTATTGGTGCGTTGTGGTGGGTTGGTGTGTTGTGGTGGGCATGGTGTGTTGTCAGGTGGTTGACGTGTCAGGTGGGTATTGGTGCGTTGTTGCGGGTATTGCGTTGTGGTGGGTACTGCGTCACAGTGGGTGTTGTTGCGGTGGGCATTGGTGCGGTTGGTGGTGGGTGGTTGCGTGTCAGGTGGGTGCTGGTGTCAGGTGGGTGCTGGTGTCAGGTGGGTGTGTTGTGGTGGGTACTGGTGTGCTGGTAGTGGTGCTTGGTGCGTTGTGGTGGGCATTGGTGTGTCAGGTGGCATTGGTGTTGTGGTGGCATTGGTGAGTTTTGGTGGGCGTGTTGTAGGGTATGGGTGTGTCGAGGTGTGGGTGTGTTGAGGAGATGTGCTTGGTGGGTATGGGTGTGGTGGCGGGTGTTGCTGTGGTGGATACTGGGTGTGTTGTGGTGGGGGGCTGGTGTGTTGTGGTGGGTGCTGGTGTGGTTGTGGTGGGTGCTGTCGGTGGTGGGCGATTGGGTGTTGCGGTGGTGTTGGTGTGTTGTGGTGGGCACGAGGTTGGTGGAGTGGTTGAGCCGTGGCGGGTGTGTTGTGGTGGGTGTGAGCAGTTGTGGTGGTATTGGTGGGTTGGTGTGGTGGGTGCGTTGTGGTGGGTGTGTTGTGGTGGCAAGTGGGTTGTGGTGGGCATGAGCGTGCTGTGGTGGGTGTTGCGGATGGTATGTTGGTGGTGGGTGCTGGTGTGTTGTGGTGGGTGTTGGTGTGTTGGTGGTGGGTGTGTTGTGGTGGGATTGGCAGGTTGTGGTGGGTCTGTTGTGGTGGGTATTGGTGTGTTGTGGTGGGTGTGTTGTGGTGGCATTGGTGTGTTGTGGTGGGTGTTGGGTGTGTCAGGTGGGTGTGTTGTGGTGGGCTTGGTGTTGTGGTGGGTGCTGGCGTGCCGGTGGGTGTTGGTGTGTTGTGGTGGGTATTGGTGTTGGTGTTGGGTGCTGGTGTGTTGCGGTGGGTGCTGGTGTCAGGTGGGCATTGGCGTGTTCTTGCGGGTGCGTTGTGGTGGTGCTGGTGCGTTGTGGTGATTTTGAGTCTTTGGTGGCGTGTTGTGGTGGGTGGTTGAGGTGGGTGTGTTGTGGTGGGTGGTGGTGCGTTGGTGGTGGGGCGGTGTGGGGTTGGTGGTGGGTGTTGTGGTTGTGGGCATTGGTGCGTGGTGGGGGGCTGGCGCGTCAGGTGGGTGCTGGTGTGTCGGTGGGTGTGTCAGGATGGGCATTGCGTGTGGTTGTGGTGGGTCTGTTGTGGTGGGTACTGGCGTGGTTGTGGCGCGTGCTGGTGTGTCAGGTGGGTGGCTGGGTGGGTATTGCGTGTTGGTGCGCTGGGTGTTGGTGGGTGCTGGTGTTGTGGTGGGGTGAGCTGTGGTGGGCATTGGTGTTGTGACGGGTGCTGGGCCGGTGGGTGCTGGGTGTGCTGTGGTGGCATTGCGGGTTGTGGTGGTGATTGGGCGTTGTGGTGGGTGCTGGTGTGGGTTGTGGTGGGTGCTGGTGCGGACGGGCATTGATGCAGTGGTGGGTGTCGGTGTTGGTGGTGGGTGCTCTGGTGTGGTTGGTGGCGGGCGCTGGTGTGTTGTGGTGGCATTGCGTGTCGGTGGTGTGCTTGTGGTGGGCATTGGTGTGTGCTGTGACGGGCATGTTGTGGTGGGTATTGGTGCAGGCGTGGTGGGCGGTTGTGGTGGGCATTGGTGCGTTGCGGTGGGTGCTAGTGTGTCGTGGTGGGTGTGGTGCGGACGGGTGGCGTTGTGGTGGGCATTGCGTGGGTGGTGGGCATTGGTGTGGCTGTGGTGGGCATTGGTGCGTTGTCAGGTCGGTGCTGTGGCGGATGTCAGGTGGGCATTGCGTGTTGCGGTGGTTGCTGCGTCAGGCCGGTATTGGGTGCGTTGTGGTGGTGTGCTGGCGGTGGGTGTGTTGTGGTGGGTGATGTTGCATGATGGTTAGAGTCAGGTGGCATTGGGTGCGTTGTGGTGGGCGGCTGTTGCGGGTAAGGCGTGTGGTGCAGGTGTGGTGTAGGGTGGTGGTGGTGTGTCTGGTGTTGCGTGTCTGGTGGGTGCGTTGTGTGCGGCATTGCGGTCAGGTGGGTTGGTTGCGGTGTGTTGGTGGTGGGTGTGGGCTGGTTGTGGTGGGTATGGTGCCGTGTGGCATTGGTGTTGTGGCGGGCATTGGTGTGAGGTGGTGTGGTTGTGGTGGGCATTGCGTTGTGGTGGGTGTGTTGTGGTGGGTGTTGGCGTGGTTGTGGTGGGTGTGTTGTGGTGTGGGCATTGCGTGTAGGTGGGGTACTGGTGCGGTTGTGGTGGTGTGTTGCGGTGGATTGGCGTGGTTGGTGTGTGGGTGCTTGGTGTGTTGGTGGTGGGTGTTGTGTCAGGTGGGTTTGGGTGGGCGCGTGGTGGGTGCTGGTGGTGTGCAGGTGGGCATTGGCGGTCTGGTGGGTGTTGAGGTGGGTGTTGGTGCGTCAGTGGTGATTGCGGTTTTGCGGGTGGCAGGTGGGTATTGGGTGAGCAGGTGGGCATGGTGCGTTGTGGTGGGTATGGTGCGGGAGGTGTTTGTGGGCGGGCTGCGTTGGTGGTGGGGGCTGGCGCGGTTGTGGTGGGTGGGGTTGGTGCGGTTGTGGTGGGTGTGCTGGTGGTGGCGGCTTGCGTGCTGGTGGTGGGTCTGTTGTGGTGGGCATTGGTCTGTTGTGGCGGTTGGTGTGCTGGTGGTGGGTGTGCTTGTGGTGGGTTGCGTGGCCAGTGGGTGTTGGTGTGTTGTGGTGGGTGCTGGTGTGTTGTGGTGTGGGTGAGCTGTGGTGGGTATTGGTGTGTGATGGCGTTGGTGCGTTGTGGTGGGTGCTGGTGTGGTTGTGGTGGCATTGCGTGTCGGTGGGCATTGGTGTGTCGGCGGGTGTGGAAGCCAGGTGGGTGCTGTGTTGCGAGGGTTCGGCGTGGTGGGTGCCCAGGTCAGGTGGGTGGTGTGTAGGTGGCTGCTGGTGCGTTGGTGGTGGGTACTGGTGCGCCAGGCGGGTGTGTTGTGTCGGGTTGCGGTGCGCGTGGCGGGCAGGTCAGGTGGTATTGGTGTGGGTTGTGGTGGGTGTGGTGTGGTACTGGTGTGGTTGTGGTGGGTGTTAGGTGTGGTGGGTGTTGCGTGTTGTGACGGGCATGTTGTGGTGGGCGTTGGTGGTTGTGGTGGGCTTGCGTGGGCGGTAGTGGGCATTGCGTTGTCAGGCTCAGGTTGCGGTGGACGTGTCAGGTGGCATTGGCGCTGTGGTGGTTGCTGGTGCATTGTGCAGCATTGCGTGCGCACTGGTGGGTGCGCGGCTTGAGTGTCAGGATGATATTGCGAGTCAGGTGGGTGAATGGTGCGGCTGTGGTGGTGCGTTGTGGTGGGTGGGCGGTGCGTCAGGTGGGGCGTGTTGTGGTGGGCTGGTGTTGTGGTGGGGGTGGTGTGGTGGTAGTGCTGGTGTGCTGTGGTGGGTGTGTCAGGCGGGCATTGCGTGTGGTGGGTGTTGTGCGGGGCATTGGTGGTGGTGGTGTGCTGTTGCGGGTGTGTTGTGGTGGCGCTGCGGCCTGTGGTGGGCATTGGTGTGGTTGGTGGTGGCATTGGTGCGTTGGTGGTGGGTGCGTTGTGGTGGGGTATTGGCGTGTTGTGGCGGGTGCTGGTGTGTTGCGGCGGGCGTTGCGTGTTGTGGTGGGTGTTTGTGTGTTGTGGTGGGCGTGCTTTGTGGTGGGCATTGGTGTGTTGTGGTGTGTTGCGTGTCAGGATGGGTGTGGTTGTGGTGGGCATTGCGTGTTCGGTGGGTGCTGCGTGCTGGTGGTGGGTGCTTGCGTGTTGCGCGGGCATTGGTGTGTGGTGGGCATTGCGTTGTGGTGGGCATTGGCGTGTTGTGGTGGGTGCTGGTGGGTTGTGGTGCGTATGTTGTGGCGTGTGTTGTGGTGGGCTGGTTGTTGTGGTGGCATTGGTGTGTCTTTGGTGGGCGTTGGTGTCAGGTGGGCGCTGGTGTGTTGTGATGGGTGTGTTGTGGTGGGCATTGCGTGTTGTGGTGGGCATTGCGGCTGGTGGTGGGTACTGGTGCGGTTGTGCGGGTGTTGGTGGCGGGCGCTGGTGCGTTGCGGTGTTGCGGGTGGTTAGTGCTGGCGTGCGATGGGTGTGTTGTGGCGGGTATTGCAGGTGGGTGCTGGTGCGTTGTCAGGTTTGCGTTGTGGTGGGTGTGCTGTGTGGGCATTGGGTGCGCTGGTGGGCGCTGGTGTGTCGGTGGGTGCTGGTGCGTCAGGTGGGTGCTGGGTGCCGGTGGGCATTGCGTGTGAGGTGGGTGTTGGGGCTGTGGTGGTGCTGGTGCGCTGTGACGGGGTGCTCTGTGGTGGGCATTGGTGTTGCTGCGTGTTGTGGTGGCATTGCGTTGCGACGGGTGTGTTGGGTGGCATTGCGTCAGGTGGGCATTGGTGCGTTGTGGTGGGGCATTGGTGCGTCGGGTGGGCATTGGTGTGTTGTGGTGGGTGTTGGGGTGTTGTGGTGGGTGTTGGTTTGTTGTGGTGGGTATTGGTGTTTTGTGACGGGTATGTTGGTGGCATTGGTTGTGGTGGGTGGCGATGGGTATTGCGTCGGTGGCGTGCTGGTGTGTTGTGGTGGGTGTGTCAGGTGGGTATTGGTGTGTTGGTGGGTGAGTTATGGTGGGTATTGGGGTTGTCGTGGGTGCTGGGTGTGTCAGGTGGGTGTTGGTGTGTTGGTGCAGGTGAGCTGTGGTGGGTATTGGTGTGTTGTGGTGGGTTGTTGGATGTTGTGGTGGGTGCTGGCGTGTTGTGGTGGGTGTGTGTTGTGGTGGGTGTTGGTGTTTTGTGGTGGTTGGTGTTGTGGTTGGTGTGTTGTGGTGGGTATTGGTGTGTTGTGGTGGGTGTGTTGTGGGGTATTGGTGTGTTGTGGATGGGCATTTGTGTATTGTGGTTTTTTGTTTTGTGGTGGGTGTTGTGTGTTGTGGTGGGTATTGGTGTGTGGGTGGGGTGCATTGGTGTGTGGGGTGTGGTTGTGGGTACTGGGGTTTTGTGGGTGTTGGTGTGTGGTGGTGTTGGTGTGTTGGTGGTTGGTGTTGGTGTGTTGGGTGGGTATTGGTGTGTTGTGGTGGGTATTGGTGTGTTGTGGTGGGTATTGGTGTGTTGTGGTGGGTATTGGTGTGGTGGTGGGTGTTGGGTATTGTGGTGGGTATTGGTGTGTTCTGGTGGGTATTGGTGTGTTGTGGTGGGTATTGGTGTGTTGTGGGGTGTGTTGTGGTGGGATTGGGGTTGTGATGGGCATTGGTGTATTGTGGTGGGTATTGGTGTGTGGTGGGTGTTGGTGTGTTGGTGTTGGGTATTGGTGTGTTGTGGTGGGTGTGTTGGGTGGGTATTGGATGTGTGAGGTGGGTGTTGTGGTGGTGTGTAGTGGTGGCATTGGTGTGGTGTGGTACGTGTCGGGTGTTGTGTTGTGGTGGGTGTTGGTGTGGGGTGGTTGTGGTGGGTATTGGTGTGTTGTGGTGGGTTGTTGGTATGTTGGGTGGGTGTTGGTGTGTTGTCGTGGGTGTTGGTGTGTTGTGGTGGGTGTTGGTGTTTTGTGGTGGGTATTGGTGTGTTGTGGTGGGTGTTGGTGTGTTGTGGTGGGTGTTGGTGTGTTGTGGTGGGTGAGTTGTGGTGGGTATTGGTGTGTTGTGGTGGGTTGTTGGTATGTTGTGGTGGGTGTTGGTGTGTTGTCGTGGGTGTTGGTATGTTGTGGTGGGTATTGGTGTGTTGTCGTGGGTGTTGGTGTGTTGTGGTGGGTATTGGTGTGTCGTGGTGGGTATTGGTGTGTTGTGGTGGGTATTGGTGTGTCGTGGTGTGCCCTCATATTGTGTCTCACGTGTCCTCATATTGTATCTCATATGCCCTCATAGAGTGATTGGCTATAGCCTATTCTAGCACCAAATGTGAAACCATTGACCGCGTTAATCCCACTTGCAGTAATGTGTGTGTTGGTCCATTTCTGTGTCCTGGGCTTAATGCCTCGGTACAGCCACGCGTCCTGTGACCTAGACACAGTCTGACAATTTCCTAGTTACAATTTAATTATGATTACTAACACGACAATTTTCTTCGTTACTGAATATGTCCTCTCCTCCCAGGCAAGAAATTTGCTATCTGTACACAGTTTCTCTCTGTCTGGGCTCGAGTTAAATATCATGAACAAGCCTTATCTATTTCAGAGGAAACATTTTTTAACCTGCTCGATCCATGATACTTCGCAGGTACGAGTTTTGTGGGCTGGACATGCCGTTTCATTCTGGGACACAGAGGCAGCTGGAGTGGCAGGCTGGGTGTCCAGAGCAGGCGCCTCCTCCCGGGGCCTCTTTCCTGGGCACCATTATCAATTTTGACGTGGAAGACACAATCTCCAACAACATCGACGCCGTCAATAGTGGCCTTAACAGCCTCGGTAACGGTCAGTTTATAAATAATCTGGCCTCGTCAGCCAACCAAGCTACAAGGGAGCTCATGGAGGATGCTAGGAGACGGATGGGAACACGCTTCAGCAAGACGAGTAGTATAAGTGAAGAAAGAAACCAGGGAACGTGGAAAGGTGATAGAGAAGGGAGCTTTTCGTAGAGATAGATTAAGAAGAAACATGGACAAAATGGCAGATATCGAGCTTATAATTAAGTAGACAGGTATACGAGTGCCCCCGTTATTATGTTTTTCTGTTAGTCCGCGATCCGTGTAAAGGGAAAATATCTAATGTATAAAAAACAACCTTCACTGAAATATTGAACACCTCCGTTACAATATATAACACCAACATCACCTCCATTACAAGATAACACCAACTTCACCAGCATCACAACAAAATACCAACATGACCTCCATCACAACATAACTCCAGCATGACCTCCATCACAACATAACACCAGCATGACCTCCATCACAACATAACACCAACTTCACCAGCATCACAACATAATACCAACATGACCTCCATCACAATAACACCAACATGATCACAACATAACAACTTCACATCCATCACAACATAACACCAACATGACCTCCATCACAACATAACAACAACTTCACATCCATCACAACATAACACCAACATGACCTCCATCACATACACCTCCATCACAACATAACACCAACATGACCTCCATCACAACATAACACCAGCATCACCTCCAACACAACATAACACCAGCATGACCTCCATCACAACATAACACCAACTTCACCAGCATCACAACATAACACCAACATGACCTCCATCACAACATAACACCAACTTCGCATCCATCACAACATAACACCAACATGACCTCCATCACAACATAACACCAACATGACCTCCATCACAACATAACACCAACATGACCTCCATCACAACATAATACCAACATAACACCCATCACAACATAACACCAACATAACCTCCATCACAACATAACCCCAACTTCACCAGCATCACAACATAACACCAACATGACCTCCATCACAACATAACACCAACATAACCTCCATCACAACATAACACCAGCATGACCTCCATCACAACATAACACCAACTTCACCAGCATCACAACATAACACCAACATAACCTCCATCACAACATAACACCAACTTCACATCAATCACAACATAACACCAACATGAACTCCATCACAACATAACACCAACATGACCTCCATCACAACATAACACCAACATGACCTCCATCACAATATAACACCAGCATTACCTCCATCACAACACAACACCAATTTCATCAGCAGTTGTGTTCTGAACTCACTAGGGGAAAGGTCACGGCAGGGTTAGCTCCCGAGGGATAATTATCAGATATGGCCAGTGCTATGTGTGGCCTGATGTCTGCGAGTTTGTTGGTCAAGCTGGAGTGGACCATGGAAGAATTGGAGAGGGCCAAGGAAGAAATAGAGAGGGCCACGTTGGAGAACCTGAAAATTAAAGAAGAGAGGGCGAGAATGAAGGGGGAGGCGGGACAGGGAAAGCCAGTGTCTGACGAAAATTCAAGCGAATGGAAGGTTGTAAGGAGAGGGCAGACCAAACTGGTAATGAAAAACACACCAAGGATACGTCAACAACGACATCAGCAGCTAAGTGTACCAACTCGTTCAGTCCCTTGATGGACGAATTGAACGTTAGTACAGTCAGAGACAGGGCTGACAAGGAAGGTATAAAAACTTTAATTGCTGGTGACTCACAGGTAAGGTACTTGGACAGGGCTTTTTGTGGTAAAAACAAAAATAGGATGAGGGTGTGTTTGCCAGGACCTGGGTTGGGGATATAATTGACAGGATGCACAATATCTTGTCTGGTAATGGGAACAAACCCATTATCTGCCGGTGTAGGAGCGAGGAGCTTCTTGATAAGTTCAAGGCAGCTATAGATCCTATTAGGACTAAGGGAGGGATCCCTATCATATGCGGTGTCCTGCCTAGAAGGAGAGTTGGCAGTGAATGATTGTCAAGGGCAGTTGGTGTCAACGACCGTCTTAACAGATATTGCAAGTCAATATCATTCCCATTATTTGATAACTGGGACAACTTCTACGGCAGAAGAGGCCTTTATGCTAGGGATGGGGTGCACTTGCTAGGGGAACATATGGGCACGGGGGTGGAGGAGACTGCAGTGGGAGCGGGTAAACAAAGTGAAAGATTACAGGGAAATAGTGTTAGGAATGATGACAAAACTAAATTAGACAGGGAGTTTAAAACTAAACCCGGTAAGGGGAGGACTCAGAACACGACTAATTTAAATGTCTATTACTCGAACAGTAGAAGTATGAGAAACAAAATGGATGATATTAGGGCCTTGGTATGTACCGAAAAAATCGATATAATAGCATTCACTGAAACATGGATCAACCTAGACTCACGTGAGTTACCAGTCGAATACCAAATTGCGGGTTACAAATTGTTCCATACCGATAGGCAGGCCAGGAAAGGAGGCGGAGTAGCAATCTATGTTAGGCAAAATCTGAAATGTGTAATAAATAAGGAAATAAAAACTGAGCGGAATACAGAAATAATTTGGATAGAATTAATCGACGGCAGGGAAAAATTAATCACAAGAGTGATATATAGACCTCCCAATCTTGATAGAGTCAATGAGCGACTTATTTGGGATGAAATGCGCAGGGCTTCCATACACAACAAAGTCTGTATAGTAGGCGACATTAACCTTGGCCAAATAGATTGGACTGACCTTACGGGTAACCCAGAATCAGAGGAATTTCTCGAGACGATCCAGGACTGTTTCCTAAGTCAACATATAACCGAACCCACCCGGGGTAATAATATACTCGATTTAGTTCTGTCAAACAGAGAAAATCTCATTAGCAATGTCGAGGTAGGGAACGAACTTGCAAACAGCGATCACAAAGAAATTAGATTCCAGTTAGATTTTCAGGGCAGACTTTGACAGTTTAAAGAGGCAGCTGAAAGAGGGGGTGTCGCGCTTGGCCATGAACCTGACAGATGACACCGACCTCATAACGAGATCTGAGATTGCAGAGTTCCACGACAATTTAAATAATGAGTTGCTTAATGCACGGAGGCAGAACATACCATACAAAAAACTCAGATCAGACAACAATGACCCTAAATGGATAAATAATTATTTAAAGAACATCATTGGCCAAAGGAAGGCTATAGGTAGAAGGATAAATCGTGGCGAAATTTACCTCCGGGATTATTATAGGGTATTGGCGAGTAGGGTTAAAACCGAGGTAAGGAAAGCCAAGAGAAATAATGAGGTAAGGATAGCAAGGGAGGCGAAGACAAACCCCAAAGGATTTTACCAAATGTATCAAAATAAACACGAAAAAAGATTGGACCAATACGGTTAGATACCGGCGAGCTCACTGATAACGACAGAGAAATGAGCAATAATTTGAATAAATATTTTTCAACAGTTTTCACCACCGAAAATTTAAACATGATACCCGATGCACCGACTCTATTCAGAGAAAGTGAAGAAAACAAATTAAGCGAGATAGTAGTGACTAGTAACGATGTTAGTAAGCAAATAGACAAACTAAAGCCTAATATGTCACCTGGTCCCGATGAGATATTTGCCAGAGTATTAAAGGAATGTAAGGAAGAGCTAAGTATGCCCATAGTAAAGTTGTTTAACATGTCCTTAAAAACAGGTGTAGTACCAGAATCCTGGAGGATAGCGAATGTAATACAGATTTTCAAGAAAGGGGATAGATCACTATCTTCTAACTACCGCCCAATCAGTCTAATATCAATAGTAGGCAAATTACTGGAAGCAATCATTTCAAACTCTATTCAAAATCACCTGGAGAAGCACCGATTGATCAATGATTCCCAGCATGGCTTCACAAGCGGACGTTCATGTCTAACTAATCTATTAACATTCTTTTCATCAGTTCTCGAATCGGTGGACGAGGGGCACAATTATGATGTGGTATATCTCGACTTTAGCAAAGCCTTCGACAGAGTCCCCCACGAAAGTCTAATTAGAAAGGCAGAAGCACATGGCATCGAAGGTAATATCCTTAAATGGATTAGGGCGTAGTTACAGGACAGGAAACAGCGAGTGAGCATTAATGGCACTAAGTCCCATTGGAGCAACGTCACTAGTGGAGTTCCCCAAGGCTCAGTACTTGGACCATTTTTATTTATTATATACATAAACGACATAGATATCGGCATAGACAGCAACATAAGCAAATTTGCTGATGACACTAAAATATGACGTGTTATTAAATATGACGACGACTCCGCAAAACTACAGGAAGATCTAAACAAATCTTTCGAATGGTCTGAAAAATGGCAGATGAAATTCAACGTGGACAAATGTAAAGTACTCAGTATAGGAGATGTAAACAGGGAAACCAGATACCAGATGAACAAAGATGTCATAGAGAAATCCGACTGCGAGAGAGATTTAGGAGTAATGATAAGTAGGAACCTTAAGCCAAGTAAACAATGTGTTTTTGCTCGTAACAAGGCTAATAAAGTACTTGGGTTCATACAAAGGAGTGTTAGTTACAAGACTAGCGAGGTCATCCTAAAACTGTATCTTGCTCTTGTGAGACCACACCTGGATTACGCAGTTCAGTTCTGGTCACCGTATTACAGAATGGATATAGAATCCTTGGAAAGAATTCAGAGGAGAATGACAAGACTAATCCCGGGCATTAGGAACCTTGAATACAGAGACAGGTTAAAGCATCTTAATTTGCACTCCCTCGAGAGATGTAGAGCGAGGGGCGACCTGATAGAGGTGTATAAGTGGAAGTCAGGGCTAAACAAAGGGGACATTACAAAGGTACCCAAACTGTCCAACCAGGAGCGAACTCGTAACAATGGTTTTAAATTAGATAAATTTAGATTTAGGCGTGAAATCGGTAAACACTGGTTTGGAAACAGAGTAGTGGATGAATGGAACAAGTTACCAAATATCATCATTAACTCGAATACGCTGAATAGCTTCAAACATAGGTTGGATGCTTATATGAGCAATAGGGGTTGGGTGTAAACGGGACTGCCCAGTATGGGCCAATAGGCCCGCTGCAGTTTCCTCCATTCTTATGTTCTTATGTTCTTATCACAACATAACACCAACATAACCTCAATCACAAAATAACACCAACATGGCCTCCATCACAACATAACACCAACGTAACCTCCATCACAACATAACACCAACATGACCTCCAATACAACATAGCACCAACATGACCTCCAATACAACATAACACCTCCAACACAGGGTCTCAATTGTCTCTCTTACTATTGAAAACACCACAAATATAAGCGTACTCATTTTTTATCTGTTTTTTTCATTCTATTTTATTCTCCTATGTCAGTTGATATTAATATTGAAGCGGGGCCTTCTCGGATGGGTCCCACTGGTCGGGAAGGTTGTGGACCCCAGGGTCGACCTGATCATCATCAAACTACTGGGGCCTCAACTGACGCCACCGCGGTTGCTGGGGGGATCGGCTTTTTTCACACTTCATTTTTCCAACATTCGCGGCCTGACATCCAATTTTCCTTTTATGGAGCACTATCAATTAACCTCTTCCCATGACCTCTTACTACTTTCCAAACTTCAACTGACCAAAGCAGCTTCACCCAAACCTTTTCAAGTTTCCAACTACAACCTTTATACCTCTTTCCATTCTAAGGGACGTGTATGCGCTTACTGCAACACACGTACGCCCATAGCTCGACTCACGGATCTTGAATCTTTCCTTTATGATGTCCTCTGGCTCAAAATATCTCTACCAACTGTGACTATTTTTCTTTGTTTCCTATACTGTTCTCCCAACTCTACCAACTATTTCCAACTCTTTGACTATGTCACTTCTTACCATGAGTCGTTGCTATCCACACACCCCAACACCGAGATCCTCTACCTACGGGAATTCAATGTACATCACAGAGAGTGACTTGGCTCTGCAAGGGAAGACCCAGGTGGAGCTGAGGCACTCTCTTTTTCCCTACTTAATGATTTGGAACAAATAATCAAACACCGTACACGCGTTCCTGATCGACATGATCAACTTGCTAACATTCTTGATCTTTGTTTTACCTCTAACCCTTCACATTATTCATACTGAATATCTGCCCCCATAGTCTTCTGATCACAATCTTATGTCTATTAAATCAAACTGGGCACGACCACCTCCCCCACCCCCCTCTAAACGTCAACTATGGCACTATTGGAAGGCAAGCTGGCAATCCTTGCGAGAATTCTTCACCGACTTTCCTTGGGATGAATGTTGCGTTTCCACTCGGGACGCCTCGGTATGTGCTGACAGCATTGCTGGGGTTATACAGGGTGGTATGAGTGCATTTCTCCCATCTTCTACCAAAACTTTCACATTACAATCATGGTTTGATCGCTCCTGCTCTCTTGCATGCAGGGTGAGAGATAGGGAATACAGAGCTATGAAACTATCTCATTCTCATATTACCCACACCTCTTTCACCACTTCTGGGAATCGTTGTAAGGCTATTCTTCACAGGGCCAAACTCTCCCCCTGACAAGGCCAATCTCTTTGGCACCTTATTCTCCTCAAATTCCACCTTAGACGATTCCCACTCTTCCCCTCCTACCCTGCTCCTCCTACTGAACCTATGCACTTTCCTATAATCTTCACTCGCAGGGTTACCGGTGTGTTATTCAGGTTGGATGTGAGTAAGGTGCATGGACCGGACGGAATACCCCCTCATGTTCTGAGGGAGTGTGCTAAAGCTCTGGCCCCTGTGTTGCTCGCCTCTTTCGCCTTTGCCTCAAAATCCAAACTTTTCCTTCTTCTTGGAAGCATGCCTTGTTTCAGCCCATTCCGAAGAAGAGTGACCATTCTAATCCCTCTAACTATCGCCCCATTGCCCGAACTTCATCCCTCTCTAAAATTTTTGAAACTATCTTGAACTGCCATTTTCTCGGTCACCTTGAACACCATTCTCTTTTGTCGGATCACCAGTATGGCTTTCGTGAGGCGAGATCTACAGGTGATCTGCTTTCCTATTGCACCCATCATTGGTCATCCTCTCTTAGGGATTATGGGGAAACTTTCGTCGTGGCCCTCGACATCTCCAAAGCATTTGACAGGGTATGGCACAAGTCTTTGCTTTCTAAACTTCCCTCTTTTGGTTTCTCTCCCCCACTTTGTTTTCTAATTACTAGCTTCCTTGAGAACCGATCCATGGCAGCTGTTGTCGAGGGATCGATCTCTCGCTCTTTCTCTCCCAATAGTGGTGTCCCACAGGGTACTGTTCTTTCACCTACTCTCTTCCTTCTTTTTATCAATGATTTACTTCACACTACAACTAATTCTATCCATTCTTACGCTAATGATTCTACCCTTCACTCTTCTTCACATTTTACCCTCCCCCCTAGCTCTCAAACTAGATCTGTTTCTAGAGCTGATATCATTACTTCTATCAGTGCGGAACTGTGCAGCATCTCTGAATGGGGAAGTACAAACTTGGTTAAATTCAATAGTAATAAAACTCAGTATTTACCAATTACACTTTCTAAATTAGATGATCTCCCACCAATTACATTTCAGGAAGCTATCATTCTGCCAAATTCTAAAATAGATATGCCAGGCCTCACCATTTCCTGCAATATGTCCTGGAAATCACACATCCTTAATATAACTAAAGCTGCCTCCCGAAAGTTGGTAATGCTGTACAGATGCCGCAGCTACTTCACTCTTGAGCAGTTGCTTCAAGTATATAAGGGATTCATTCGTCCTAACTTGGAGTACTGCTTTCATATCTGGGGTGGCTCTTCTTCTGTCCAACTGTTAGATAATTTGGAATCAAAGGCATTTCGTCTTATTAACTCTCCTCCTTTAGTCGACAATCTCTCTTCCCTTTCTCTTCGCTGCAATGTTGCTTCACTCTCTCTCTTTTACAGATACTTTAACGGGCAATGTTCGATGGCTTTGGCATCCTGTGTACCGCCGGCAAGGCCGTGGGCTCATAACATACGTCTTATCTCGGTGCCCACCGCTTCTCTGTGGATGTCGGTCACACGAGAATAACCCGTTATAGTACATCCTTCTTTCCTCACACAACCAAACTGTGGAATGCTCTGCCTTCTTCTGTGTTCCCACACTTATACAATCTGGTTTTCCGGCATCTTCGTGGTGTAGATTAACACAGTATAACCTTTTTCTTCTCGAGTTCAATTGTTTTTTCTGTTCTTGTTTTTTCGCCCCCAGACGCCATTGTGGGTCGTTTGACCTGTGCCCGTGTGGGCTAACTCCCGTAAAAAAACCTCCATCACAGCATAACACCTCCAGAAAATCACAGTATTAACATAATATAAGAATAGTGTGAGGAAAACGATGAACTTTTTAGATTATAACAAATCAATTTACCTTTACTTAATATCATTAATTATATGTTGTGTGTTTTATTCTGTGTTACTTATGGTTTAGTAGCAATGTTGTCATGTTAGGGTACCATATTTCTCACTTTAATTTCATTTATTTATTTACCAACCCAGCTACCATTATTATACGTAACATGTTATTTGTTATAATAAACCTAATAATATAATTTATCAGACTTTTCTTTCCAAAATGTGAAGGCAGTACAAAGGTTTTACCGATAGAGTGTGATGTAATTACTGTAATTACAATTATTATCTTCATATTTTTATTCTTATCCTTCCTTGACTATCGATATCTCTCAATACACGTCCAACTCCAGTTACCAAAACCTCGCCTCGCCATTTCCCCCGTCTCTTACCTCAACCTTCATCACTTGCCGGTAATGACCAAGAGGCCTGTTTCCTCCCATATGCTGCTACGTCTCCTACACCTTCACTGGCCATCTCTTTAATGCCTTTCGAGACTTCTCCTCACTGGCCGGGTGAGATGAAGCACGAGGGACAGTCCATTCTCCTCCAAACGTACATTACTTCTCTGTCTTCCTCGATCATGACATTCATATCTGTCAGGATACAGGTAAGCACCTGTACCCTGAGCCCTCGTCAACTTCTTTGCACTACTTGAACACAAGGAAAGTTGACCATCCAATAAAAATCAGTAAGTAGCAATAGAAGAGACTAACGAAGATAGTTTTTGCATTAGACTAGGGGTTCCCAAACATTCTAATCTAATGAGTACGCAGCTTACTTTTAAATGTTCAAGGAGCACCCTTGCATATCTGCAAAAGTAAGGAATAATGAAGCCAGTCCGTATTCTTTCAGACCTGTCTTAATGCCCTTTACAAAAAATTCACAAACAAAATTGATACAACTCGTATATAAATTAGTTACCAACATTATTTCAAACCTCTTTTTTGCAATAAATTTAAAAAAATTGAATTGTAAATCTTCTTACAAAACATTATTAAATAAATTTACAGATCTCGTACAATACATTTACTACAGATATATTTGCATCTTAAAAATAATTAACTATATGAATGTCATTTTAAGTGTGTTTTAATATAACTGATAAACAAACACATAAAACTGAAAGATTAAGCCCTTTTTAGAAAATATTTTCATGTGAGCTTGTAATTATACCTCGCAGTGCTTGCACACTTACCACCGTCAGCGTCAGCTGGTCACATGAAAGATCACAACCATCAGCTCAACGCCCTGTGTAGTGTACATTGAGCCACATTGCTATAATATTTCAATTAACATAAACGGGATACTGGCACCAGTGACGGATTTTGTAGTACAATCGGCAGTTCTGTTTGATAAATGTCAGTGAGGAGCTAACTGGTGCTCCCGGGCATGATTTCAAGCACGGTAGAGCAGCCAGACTATCAGGGAGCACAGAGGAGCGGCATCCATGGGGTTTAGCTGAGGTGGACAGATTAGGTAGAATTTTCATTCATTCATTCATGTATGTTACTGACCATGGCCAAAGTGAGAGTGAAGATCTCCGGAACCCCGACCCAGGGGTCTCGGATAGGGCTAAAAAGGCTATTGAGCGACCTAAGGGTGAGGATAAATAGACTTGTGGATCTGAGAGATGGTTACATCATCCTCACAGAAACAGATGAAGATGCTGATAAACTACTTAAGTCTAGTGCCATGGACAAAATGAAAACCAACGGTTACGAGGTCATTGTCCCACGGGAATACGGCGCCAAGCTCACCCTTGTATGTAAGAAGTTAGACAAAGATGTAGTGGAAAATAACGCAGAAGAAATAAGAGATGAAATACAAAAGCAAAAAAATGTCAAGGTTGTGGAGGTGTATCCTATGTATGCCCATAATATGATCAAGGTTCGCTTTGCAGACACAACGGATGCAAAAAGAATGAAGGAGAAGGGGTTCTATGCATATGGCACTTCCATCTCATTCTACCAAATAGAATATGAAAAGTATACGCCCATCCAACAATGTATGAAGTGCTATAAATACAATGACCACATGACCAAGAACTGCCCCATGCAAGGGGTCATATGCTCTGAGTGTTCATCTGATCAGCACTTCTACAAAGACTGCCGTAGCACCATAAAAAAGTGTCGTCTGCGAGTGTGACCACAGGACCTTCTCTGCCACCTGCCTGGTCAGGAAACAGGTACTTCAAGAAACAGAGAAGAAACTGACCGAAATAACCAAACAAAAAGAAACCAGGGAAATTTCTAACACCATAGAAAGGACCACTCAGTCGACGATCATGGCTTACAGCCAAACCCTAAAAGACGCTCTAAAAGAAACTCAAGCAGACTCCCAAAAGCTCAACAATGTCAGCGAGACCATGGAAGTCCTGCAATCAGAGATAAGAACCATCAAGGACTCAATAAAACAGGCAGTTACTGAGTCACTGGGCGCCATGAGGGACGCAGTGGCCGAGAGCATCAGAGCGTCTCCTCTCCACAGCTGGACGAGTCCAAAGCCACCACTATATACTTGTCTTACCTGCATGCCCATCACATGAACATGGTTCATCCAGGTTCATTCTCGAAACACCTCAACGAGACACTAACCAGGAACAACATTGCACCTGTTGAAATAAGCGACAAAGTCCCTTCAAAAGAAATCCTGAAGGCAGTAACCCACTCAACGACTTATCGACGACCTCAACCCACGCCAGAAATAGACCATAATCTCCTTGACTTAGGCAAAAGTCAGTATAACCGCAATCCCGACGTGGCCAGTCAGTCCCCCTGGGATCACAGCTCCAGCGACACCGTAAATCCCCGCGGTCCCATTGCATGCACTCCCAGCGACGACAGTGACCATCGGACTGCAACCACAGTCAATGGCTGCGACCAGATGATGACGACTCACCCCACAGAGGAACAAGACCCTCGAGCTGCAGCGTCAGTTGATTACTACGACACGCAGGCCCAGGACCTGAACACCTTCCTGTACACGGGTGACGAGAAGTTCGAGGGCCCGCCATTGACTGACAAGCAGATGCCCGAAGGTTCTGCTAAGAAGTTCCGTCCCCCTAGAAATGGCAGAAGCCGAGCAAACACTCCAAGCGACGCCCCAAGCTACAGTCTCCGAAATGGCAGTCGTTAGCAGGATGAAAATTGTCCAACATAATGTCCTACACTGGTCCCTTAATAGACGTAACGAACTGTCTAACTTATACTATCAATTAGACCCAGACATCATTCTGTTAAACAGCACTGGCATAAAGGACGAAAGTTAGCTGAAAATTTTTGGCTACACTGTATACCAGAAGAACATGACAGGTGAGCTGAACGATGGTGTCGTTGTGGCCATCAGGTCACGTCTGAGTCACAGAGTGTTGCCAGACTTCGAGGATTCAGTTCTGGGAGTGCAGGTGGAGACAACTAGGGGACCTGTTATCATATGCACAATGTACCTACCTCCCAGACGTCCTTACTTACCCGAACAAGACCTAAAACAGTTGCTATGCCACAGAAAACCAACATACATCATAGGGGACTTAAATGCACGCCACGCCATACTAGGACACTGTAATGAGAACAACGTCGGTGTGGCGCTGTATGACAACATCAGAAGGGGAAAACTGCAACACCTCGGGCCAGATTTCCTGACATTGATCAGACGTGCCAGTGCCACAACACCCGACATAATCCTCTCTAACAACGAGGCCGTCCTGAACTGGCACGTTACCGCCAGACCCATCAGTACCAGCGATCACCTGCCAGTCGTCGTGACGCTCTCATCCAATCCCATTATGATCCCCGCCAACATCAGGTCAAACCTCAAACGGGCAGACTGGGACTCCTTCAAGGAGTCTCTCAGTCTCAAGCAGGGGAGAAACCTGGAAGAAGCCAGCCCCAATGACATCGACGACGCGGTCGAACAATGGTATAAGGATGTGAAGACGGAGATGGACAACAACATCCCGACCACCAGTTACAGGACCATTCCCCATCCTCACACGAGTCACCAGCTGAGGCAGCTCAATGTCCAGTACGCTCACGTGAGACAGCTAGCCAGTATCCGCGGGTGGACGCAGGAGCTGAGAGACCGGTACCGAGAGCTACAGACGGACATCCAGCACGAGAACAAACGTCTACACGAACAAAAGTGGGCCGCCTTGGTGAGGGAGGCAGCCAACAATTACCGCGATTCTGCTGCCTTCTGGAAAGGGATCAAGCGACTGATGGGTTCCACCTCTAGCACGGTCCCTTACCTGCTCGACCAAAACAACGTAAAAATATTCGAGGAAGAAAACCAAGAACAACTACATCGGCGATATTTACGAAAGATCTTTACCATTAGTGAACAGGAGAACGAGGGCTTCGACAGGGAGTTTGAGGAGGACATTTTAGGTCAGTTGCAGGACCATCAGCACCTGCTCCAGCCGCTCCCACGGGCTGACTTCACCAGACTGGTTGACGGAAGCTACCTGACGGAGCGCAAGTTCCTGCAGATGTGTCAGCCGTCATAAAAGGGTTTAAAAACAAATCACCTGGTCAAAGTCACATTAACAAGAAGATCCTGGCTCAACTCCCCGACAACATGATAGAGAGGCTTGCTCATATATGCAACGCCTGCCTCGCCTCTGGATACTTCCCTAAGATGTTCAAAATTGCCGTTATTCGCCTCATACCAAAAGCAGGGAAGCCTCCAAACAAAGTCGAAAACTTTCGACCAATATCGCTGCTAGAGGTACCTGCCAAAATCTTCGAAAAAATAGTCAACAAGCGATTGCGGATGTATCTGGAGGACGAAGACGTGCATAATCCCCGCCAGTTCGGCTTCCGCCAGTACAAAGGCACATCCACCGCCATAGCTCAGGCCTACGAGCAGATCGCCAATGCCATGACTGGCCGCCTGCAGTGCAATATAGTACTGAGGGACGTCAGCAAAGCGTTTGACAAAGTTTGGCACGCAGGACTGCAGTATAAGATCATACAACTGGGGCTACCCGAAAATCTGACGCGCCTGCTGTGTAACTTCATTATGGACCGCAGAGCCAAAATCAAGATGCAAGAACATTTTGGAGAAGAATTCTCACTATCGAGCGGCGTGCCTCAGGGCTCTTGTCTCTCACCAACCCTTTACACACTCTACACGGCTGACCTGCCACCCCCAATCGCCGGCAGCGAGTACGTCATGTATGCCGACGATGTAACACAGATTGTCACCTGCCCAGGAAGGTCCACAGCAAGGATGGTGCGACTCACTGCTCGGGCAATAGAGGAGATCTCGGAGTATGAAAATAAATGGAAAATAAAAACAAACAAAATGAAATTTGAGGTCAAACCCATAGCCAAATTCAAACCGGCCCCATTGATGATCGACGACGAAGAGATTGAGTACTCTAAACAAGGCAGGTTGCTCGGCCTCATCATCTCTCGGACGGGCATCATTCCCCACGTGAAGGACAGACTAAATAAAGCCAAAGTCGCCGCAGCCAAATTAAAACGTTTTAAATTGATGCCTGAGAAGATACATGTTCACCTGTACAAGGCGCTGGTGAGGCCAGTGTTGGAGTACCCATCTATACCACTCGTCACACTCGGGAAGACTAGACTACAACAACTTCTGGAGCTTCCAAAACAAGTGTTTGAGGTCAGCCAGTGGCCAAGCGCCACCCTACCAGGGGAGACAGTGGGGAAACCATCCACCTAGAAATAAAACAGAGGCCCTCAACTTCAGGTTCCATCGCCTGGGGAGGTTTGGGACAAGCTCCTGGACGACCCTCACAGCCCAGACCACCTACGCGGGGAAGACATCCAACGGAGAGGAGGCCCCACGCCTGGTGTGGCCCAGGTCTGCCCACTACAACAACCCAGCCCACGACCCATCTATATCCGCCACAGTGATCCACATATATTAAAAACTTAGATGATATAAATTCACATTTAACAAGTCACAATCAAGTGAGTCCATAACACGTAATACAGTATAAGATGTGAATAAACTTGTAATTGTAAAAATCAATCTTGTCATTGTCTACTAAAATAACCATTGTGCAACCTCATTTCTAAATCCTAGGTTAGCAGTTAGCCAACAAACTCTGTAATATATATGTAAAACAAAGGGTGTCGTCCCCCTCTGTTTAACTCATTAAACTTCTTTTCAACCCTTCCCCACGACTATATGTTTGTGACTTCTCCATCCCTCATGTCTGGCTGTGCCTTGAGGCCCCAACATGCCTTCCATCCCTTTCACCTTAAAAAGGAGCACAAAAAAAAAAAGGGAGCACAGTGGTGCTCGCTACACAGATGAGAGATCCCTTTCATTATACGGTTGCTTTTTCACCGTGTCATAGGTGGTGGGACGTGTTGTTAGGAGCTCCGCGTTTTCGTCGAAAACAGGGTCTTTCCAGGAGTACCCAGTCTGATTCGTGAGTGACTAGTGAGTGTATTGACCAGTACAATATCTATCTGTGATCCCCCTTAGTAAATAAGTAGATATATTTGTCAATTTACTGTTGAATCTGTGACAACCATGTGAGGTGTAGGCCCACCAAGCTCCCCTCAGTACCGCGGCTTGTAATCTGAGCTTTGTCCACCCCCACCGTCCACCAGGGCCACCCCAGCTGACCACACAACTTGACCGTCTCCCTACTACAATCTTCTACATTACGATTACAGTGTGTAGGGTGTATATGGCACGAGATAGAGATAGGTTATTATTACTTGTAAACATATAGTTGTTTGTTCTTATTGTACTGTATTATTAACTACATGCCCAATGTGTAAACAAAATATTATTTTATATACTACTACAATTATTATTTCCTAAATGTTACTATAAAATGTATTATAGCATCAATAAATAGTGTAGAAAGTACTTATTGGTACCTGTCCCAAAGTGTCTAAGTATTTTGTAATATTACACTGAGCTGAGCTACAGGAAGAGGGTATTTATAGGCACTACAGTACTAGCATTCTCAGTTTAAACGTTGGTCACTGACAGACGCAAGGTAGCCGCTCTTACATCATCCATTTCGTTGCTGCTTTGTGAAGAGTGTATAGACAGAAAAATGTCAATAATTGATTATAATAATGCTTGCTTTAAAGTATTTTCTGCAGTCGCTGAAGATGATGAAAGAGATAATATAGTTCTTGATTGTTCTACTGTTATAGGGACACTAAGTTACCTTATTCACGGTATTGTACAATCATCCCAGGAGGAGAAGAGAATGACCTTTACCGGTAATATACTCCACCATGTGCGTAGACTAATACCTCATCCAGAAGGATTAACTTGTGCAATAGGACTATTAACTGACGTGTCAACTGTGTTGAATGATGAAAAACTTGTAGAGACGTTTACTGACATCAGCGGCAACACCGATTCCACAATGTACTTTTTCCGGGACAAGTTCCATTTCTCCGATGCTGAAGATATGACGCGATCCATTCAACGGATCAATGGACAAGTAGCATTACAGTCGAGGGGAGTCATTTCACCCTTAATTTTCTTGGATCCATCTAAAATAGATGCTGGCATCACTATGGCAACAAGTTCTGTCTTCGGTGAAGGAAAGTGGGGTGATTTAATGGGTGGAAAGAAAGACGACACTAAAACAGTAAATGGTGGATTTTACATATCTCAAGACATATTTGTCAATACATGTATGATGTGTTTCAAAGCGGATTTTGTAGAACTGGGAGCTGACACTGACGGTAGGGGATATATTGTAAGAGAGGGTAATGGTGTTATTCCGGATGTAACTCACGTATGTGTAGACAAAGATCAGTATATGGTTTCCCTGTTTACATCTCCTATACTGAGTACTTTACATTTTGTCCGTTGAATTTCATCTGCCATTTTTCAGACCATTCGAAAAATTTGTTTAGATCTTCCTGTAGTTTTGCAGAGTCCTCGTCAGATTTAATAACATCCTATTTTAGTGTCATCAGCAAATTTGCTTATGTTGCTGTCTATGCAGATAGCTATGTCGTTTATGTATATAATAAATAATAATGGTCAAGTACTGAGCCTTGGGAACTCCACTTGTGGCGTGCTCAATGGGCTTAGTGCCATTAATGCTCACTTGCTGTTTCCTGTCTTGTAACCGACCGTGACACCCCCTCTCTCAGCTGCCTCTTTAAACTGTCAAAGTTTGCCCTTCTGAAATCTGGTACTTTAGTGGAATTTTCCTTACGTCTGCCCACGAAAATCTAACTGGAATCTAATTTCTTTGTGATCGCTGTTTGCAAGTTCATTCGTTACCTCGACATTGCTAATGAGGTTTTCTCTGTTTGACAGAACTAAATCGAGTATATTATTACCCCGGGTGGGTTTGGTTAAATAAATCAAAAATTGTAATGTACACATACATACATTATATATGTATGTACACCCCTTCATAACAAATATTTTGGATTTTTAAGCTAAACAGCTATTAAATTGCCGATTAATACTTAATTGTACAAACTTTATTAAAGTTGTCGTCGATGTATTTGTGCCAAGAGTCATTTTGTCTGCCGACTAAACCTTAGTGGATAGTTTCCACTATATAGCGTAATATATACATATATATATATATATATATATATATATATATATATATATATATATATATATATATATATATATATATATATATATATATATATATATATATATATATATATATATATATATATATATATATATATATATATATATATATATATATATATACTCTATTCAGAGATAGTGAAGAAAACAAATTAAGGGAGATAGTAGTGACTAGTAACGATGTTAGTAAGCAAATAGACAAACTAAAGCCTAATAAGTCACCTGGTCCCGATGAGATATTTGCCAGAGTATTAAAGGAATGTAAGGAAGAGCTTAGTATGCCCTTAGCAAAGTTGTTTAACATGTCCTTAAAAATAGGTGTAGTACCAGAATCCTGGAGGATAGCGAATGTAATACCGATTTTCAAGAAGGGGGATAGATCACTCTCCTCTAACTACCGCCCAATCAGTCTAACATCAATAGTAGGCAAATTACTGGAAGCAATCATCTCAAACTCTATTCGAAATCACCTGGAGAAGCACAGATTGATCAATGATTCCCAGCATGGCTTCACAAGCGGACGCTCTTGCCTAACTAATCTATTAACATTCTTTTCATCAGCTTTCGAATCGGTGGACGAGGGGCACAATTATGATGTGGTATATCTCGACTTTAGCAAAGCCTTCGACAGAGTCCCCCACGAAAGACTAATTAGAAATGTAGAAGCACATGGCATCAAAGGAGACATCCTTAAATGGATTAGGGCGTGGTTATAGGACAGGAAACAGGGAGTGAGCATTAACGGCACTAAGTGCCATTGGAGCAACGTCACAAGTGGTGTTCCCCAAGGCTCAGTACTTGGACCATTATTATTTATTATATACATAAACGACATAGATATCGGCATAGACAGCAACATAAGTAAATTTGCTGATGACACTAAAATAGGACGTGTTATTAAATCTGACGAGGACTCGGCAAAACTACAGGAAGATCTAAACAAATTTTTCGAATGGTCTGAAAAATGGCAGATGAAATTCAACGTCGACAAATGTAAAGTACTCAGTATAGGAGATGTAAACAGGGAAACCAGATACCAGATGAACAACGATGCCATAGAGAAATCCGACTGCGAGAGAGATTTAGGAGTAATGATAAGTAGGAACCTTAAACCAAGTAAACAATGTGTTTTTGCTCGTAACAAGGCTAATAAAGTACTTGGGTTCATACAAAGGAGTGTTAGTTACAAGACTAGCGAGGTCATCGTAAAACTGTATCTTGCTCTTGTGAGACCACACCTGGACTACGCAGTTCAGTTCTGGTCACCGTATTACAGAATGGATATAGAATCCTTGGAAAGAATTCAGAGGAGAATGACAAGACTAATCCCGGGCATTAGGAACCTTGAATATAGAGACAGGCTAAAGCATCTTAATTTGCACTCCCTCGAGAGACGTAGAGCGAGGGGCGACCTGATAGAGGTGTATAAGTGGAAGGCAGGGCTAAACAAAGGGGACATTACAAAGGTACTCAAACTATCCAACCAGGAGCGAACTCGTAACAATGGTTTTAAATTAGATAAATTTAGATTTAGGCGTGAAATCGGTAAACACTGGTTTGGAAACAGAGTAGTGGATGAATGGAACAAGTTACCAAATATCATCATTAACTCGAATACGCTGAATAGCTTCAAACATAGGTTGGATGCTTATATGAGCAATAGGGGTTGGGTGTAAACGGGACTGCCCAGTATGGGCCAATAGGCCCGCTGCAGTTTCCTCCATTCTTATGTTCTTATGTTCTTATATACATATGAGTGAGAGAGAGAGAGAGAGAGAGAGAGAGAGAGAGCGAACCAATGCTGGTGATAGGGTTGTGACTCACGGGTGGTGGCGGTGACTCATGCGCGGAAGGTCAATTAACCGATGCAGGGAAGGTAGTAAAGGCGAGGTGAGTCATGGCATGAGTCACCAGGTGTGCTTTGTGACAGGTTCTCATGAGTCTGGTGAGACGTGTTGGATCATGCGCGTGTTGATCGTGGTCGGTCCAGCTACTGCGACTTCTACTAGTCTGGTTATCACCGTTGAGAACTACCAAATGTAAATTTGTGTGCGTAGTGTTTGTCTGCGTACATGGGAATCTTCTTGTATACTTGGTTCGTATTTGGGATACCTGTACGCTAACGTGGAAAAATTATTACGTACTATAAAACCTGTGGGTGTGTATTTGTAAAAGCTAAAGGTGTTGTCTCCTGGATGAACATTGGATAAAATAAGGTTGAAGGACGAGTTAATAATAGCACCACTTGTTATGTGGCGTTATATTTTTGTGGTCGCATAAGACAGTAAAGAAGATGATAATTATGATCATTTGTAACTTTAACTAGAGAGAAGAGAACTGCTATCAGGAGGTAAGTTTAGTTTTCGTATTGGCCGTTCTTTTTAGTTATGGTGAACTTGGAAGAAACTAACATACGACCCTTTGCTAATCTTACTAAACCATGAGAGGTGAGTATATCAACGTGTTTAATAAAGATGATATACGCTAACTCTTGTCTCTATAATACTCTCAGTTGCAGGGCTTCAGTTGTAAACCGAGAAATGTAATTTAATTACTGATTTTTTTCTTCAGTGAATTAATGAGAGTACATCATCTGGTTGTGTGCTTGTCTGTTTTGAATCATGTTGCTTATACAGTAAGAATATTCTGCTTTATACTAAAAGTTCACATATGAGACTGCAGACTGAATTCTGAGCGGGTACTAACCTTATGTGCCCTTTCTAAGAGTGGTCATTTCCCTCATTAACGTTTAGTCATAAAAATATACTGTTTTCGTACTTGTTCCTTATTGTTACTGAAAATGTTTATATGGCGCAACTCTAATGACGGAATTGATCATTAACTTTAAACCAGACGCCTCATCATAACTTCCTCATTTATTACAAGTCTTTCTTCGAGACGTGACGCTAAATAATATCCTAGTGAAATTACTAAAAATAACTTATCGTAATGTACAGTCTCACCCGAAAGTTCGTTAACTCTCCAAACCAGCTATTGCTGCACTGCCTGCTTCAGATGTTTGAAACTGTCTCGGTACCAACCAGAACATGAAACCGATACGAATGAATCTAAGGTTCGAAGTAACAGACTTTAGGTTCATACATCTGAAGCAGGCAGTGCAGCAATAGCTGGCTGGGAGAGTTAACCAGGGTGAGACTGTACAGTACAGTCATGGAAAAAAAAGTCCTATTCGTCCTCCGTACCAACCAAGAAGCCTGTGACTCAGAAACCTGCGAATTGGAGACACCACACCACCCAGTGCGATGGGCCTAACACTGTGTGATGAGACAGTCTGGTTCACTGGTTCAAAGGTCTCAGGTCGGAGGAATGGAAAAACTTCATTCGTGAACGTACAGTACTTTGTTCAAAAACCACAACCCATGTTTTGATGTTTTCTAACTAGATTAACATTTTGGTGCAGGTATTCACACACTACCAGGCTCCACACTTACTACCAGGAGCCACACACACACCAGGCACCAGACACACTACCAGGCACCACACATACTACCAGGCACCACACAACCACCACACGCACCACACACACACTACCACGCACCACACACACACACTACCAGGCAACACACACACACCACCAGGCACCACACACTACCAGGCACCAGACACACCACCAGGCACCACACACACACCACCAGGCACCACACATACACACCAGGCACCACACACTACCAGGCACCAGACACACTACCAGGCACCACACATACCTACCGGGCATCACACACTACCAGGCACCACCACACTCACCAGGCACCACACATACTACCAGGCACCACACACACCGCCAAGGCACCACACATACCACCAGGCATCACACACTCACCAGGCACCAGACACACCACCAGGCACCACACATACTATCAGGCACCACACGAACTTCCAGGCATCACACACTACCAGGCACCAGACACACTACCAGGCACCACACACACTACCAGGAAACACACACACACTACCAGGCACCACACACACTACCAGGCACCACACACACACTACCAGGCACCACACATACTACCAGGCACCACACACACCAACACCACACACACACTACCAGGCACCACACACCAGGCACCACACATACTACCAGGCACCACATACTACACAGGCACACACACACAGGCAACACACACACTACCAGGCACCACACACACTACCAGGAAACACACACACAACCAGGCACCACACACACCACCAGGCACTACACATACTACCAGACAACACACACACCACCAGGCACCACACATACCACGAGGCACCACACACACTACCAGGAAACACACACACTACCAGGCACCACACACAATACCAGGCACCACACACACTACCAGGCACCACACACACTACCAGGCACCATACATACTACCAGGCACCACACATACTACCAGGCACCACACATACCAGGCACCACACACACTACCGAGCCACACACACACCACCAGGCACCACACATACTCAGGGCCAACTCACAGGCACCAGGCACACATACTCCAGGCCACACACACTACCAGGCACCACACACACACCGGAAACACACACACAACCAGGCACCACACACTACCAGGCACCACACATACTACCAGGCAGCACACACACTACCAGGCACCACACATACTACCAGGCACCACACATACTACCAGGCACCACACACACTACCAGGCACCACACACACTACCAGGAAACACACACACAACCAGGCACCACACACACTACCAGGCACTACACATACTACCAGGCACACCAAGCACCACACATACCAGGCACCACACACACACTGCCGGGAAACACACACACTACCAGGCACCACACACTACCAGGCACCACACACACTACCAGGCACCACACATACTACCAGGCACCACACACACAACCAGGCACCATACATACTGGGCACCACACACTACCAGGCACCACACACATCTACCAGGCACCACACATACTGGGCACACAACTGCGGAACACGGGCACCACACATGCTACCAGGCACCACACATGCTACCAGGCAACACACACACTACCAGGCACCACACACACTACCAGGCACCACACACTGCCAGAAACACACAGCCAGGCCACACACACTACCAGGCACTACACATGCTACCAGGCCACACACTACCAGGCACCACACATGCACCAGGCACCACACACCACCAGGCACCACACACTGCCAGGCACCACACATACTACCAGGCACCACACACTCGGGCACCACAGCTCAGGGCACCACACATGCTACCAGGCACCACACATGCTACCAGGGCACCACACACACTACCAGGCACCACCACATGCTGCCCGGGTAACACACACACTGCCCGGGCACCACACACACTACCAGGCTACATGCTACCAGGCAACACACACACTGCAGGACACACACACACTACCAGGGCCACACATACTGCCAGGCAACACACACACTGCCAGGCACCACACATACTACCAGGCACCACACACTACCAGGCACCACATGCACCCAGGCACCACACACACTACCAGGCACCACACACACTACCAGGCACCACACACACTACCAGGCACCACACACTGCAGGGCACCACACACACACTACCAGGCACCACACACACTACCAGGCACCACACACACTACCAGGCACCACACACACTGCCAGGCGCCACTCAGGCAGCACACACACTGCAGGCACCACACACTGCCAGGCAACACACACTGGGCACCACACACTACCAGGCACCACACACACTGCAGGCACCACACATGCTACCAGGCACCACACACCCAACCAGGCATACATACTACCAGGCACCACACTGCCAGGCACCACATGCTACCAGGCACCACACATACTACCAGGCACCACACACTGCAGGCACCACACACACTACCAGGCACCACACATACTACCAGGCACCACACACACTGCCAGGTACACACACACTACCCGGGCTTTCACACACTACCAGGCACCACACACTGCCAGGCACACAACCAGGCCACACACACTGCAGGCACTACACACACTGCCGGGCACCACACACTGCGGCAACACACACTACCAGGCACCACACACACTACCGGGCGCCACACACACTACCAGGCACCACACCGGTGCCACACACACTACCAGGCACCACACCGGTGCCAGACGCACTACCAGGCTCACACACTGCAGGAACCAGACACACTACCAGGTACCACACACACTACCAGGCACCACACACTACCAGGGCACCACACACACTACCGGGCACCACACACTGCCAGGCACCACACACACACTGCCGGAGCACACACACACTGCCAGGCGCCACACACACTGCCAGGCACCACACACACTACCAGGCACCACACATACTGCCAGGCACCACACACACTACCGGCACCACACACACTACCAGGCACCACACACTACCAGGCACCACACACACTACACCAGGCTGCACACCATCGGCACCACACACTACCAGGCACCACACACACTGCCAGGCACCACACACACTGCCAGGCGCCACACACACTACCAGGCACCACACACACACCAGGCTACACTACCAGGCACCACACACACTACCAGGCACCCACCTACCAGGCACCCCACACTACAGGCGCACGCCTGCCAGGCAACACACTACCAGGCACCACACATGCTACCAGGCACCACACACACTACCAGGCACCACACACGCACTACCAGACTCCCCATGCCACTGCCTGGCACCACACACTATGGCTCACACTCTCCCACTCCAGGCACCACACACTACCAGGCACCACCACATACTACCGGCTAACACACACTGCAGGCACCACCACAGCTACCAGGCACCACCCACACTACCAGGCAACACACTGCCACACTACCAGGCACCACACATGCTACCAGGCACCACACACACGCACCAGGCACACACATCTACAGGCAACACACACTACCAGGCACCGACACAGGCACCCCTACCAGGCACCCACACACGCCTGCAGGCACCACACACGCACCAGGCCACACACGCTACCAGGCACACACACACTACCAGGCTCTACACACTACCAGGCATCCCCACACACTACCAGGCACCACACGCACTTACACTGGACGCCACACACTACCAGGCAACCCACACACTACTGGGCTCCACACACGGCCACTACCAGGCAACACACACACTACCAGGCACCACACTACCAGGCACCACACACTACCAAACACCACCACCACGGGCACCACACACACTCAGGCGCCACCACACACTACCAGGCACCACCACCCACACTACCAGGCACCACACACACTACCAGGCACCACACACACTACCAGGCACCACCTACCAGGCACCACACACTACCAGGCACCAAACACTACCAGGCACCACACACTCAGCTCACCAGGCCACCAACACACACTACCAGGCACCCACACAACCAGGCACCACACACTACCAGGCACACACACTGCAGACCTATAACACCACGCCACCACACACGCCACACTACCAGGCACCAGACACACACTACCAGGCAACCACTACCAGACGCCACCGCACCACGCGCGCCACACACACCGCTCCAGACGCCACCACTGCCACCTCCGGCCCCCACTACCCCAGGCACCACACAGCCGGCCCCACTACGCAGGCAACACACCACACCAGGCACACCACTACCAGGTATCACACTACCAGGCCACACACTGCCAGGCGACACACACACTGCGCCAGACCACACACTACCAGGCACCACACACACCACCACCGGGCACCCACACTCACCAGGCACCACACACGTACTGCAGCACACCACCCCCGGCACCACCAGGTGCCAGACACTACAGGCACCACACACACTACCAGGCACCACGCACACACACTACCAGGCGCCTCCAGGCACCACACTACCAGGCACCACACACCACACCTGCCAGGCCCCCACCGGCCACCTGCGACCACACACACTACCAGGCACCACACACACACCACCAGGCACCACACACACTACCAGGCACCACACACACCACCAGGCACCACACACACCACCAGGCACCACACACACACCACCAGGCACCACACACACCAGGCACCACACACACCACCAGGCACCACACACACCACCAGGCACCAACACACACCAAGGCAACACACACCACCAGGCACCACACACACTACGGCAACACACACACTACCAGGCACCACACACACTACCAGGCAACACACACACTACCAGGCACCACACACACTACCAGGCACCACACACACCACCAGGCACCATACATACTACCAGGTAACACACACAACTACCAGGCACCACACACACTACCAGGCAACACACACACACACTACCAGGCACCACACACACACCACAGCACCACACACACACCAGGCACCACACACACTACCAGGCACCATACATACTACCAGGTAACACACACACTACACAGGCACCACACACACCACCAGGCACCACACACACACCAGGCACCACACACACCACCAGGCACCACACACACACCACCAGGCACCACACACACTACCAGGCACCACACACACTACCAGGCACCACACACACTACCAGGCACCACACATACTACCAGGCACCACACACACACCAGGCACCACACACACTACCAGGCACCATACATACTTCCAGGTAACACACACACTACCAGGCACCACACACACTACCAGGCACCACACACACTACCAGCACCACACACACCACAGGCAACGCACACACAACAGGCACCACACACACACCAGGCACCACACAGACACAGTATCAGGAGCCAGACACAGACACAGTATCAGGGGCCAGACACAGACACAGTATCAGGAGCCAGACACAGACACAGTATCAGGGCCAGACACAGACACAGTATCAGGGACCAGACACAGACACAGCATCAGGAGCCAGACACAGACACAGTATCAGGAGCTAGACACAGACACAGTATCAGGGCCAGACACAGACACAGTATCAGGAGCCAGACACAGACACAGTATCAGGGTCAGACACAGACAGTGTCAGGACCAGACACAGACACAGTATCAGGAGCCAGACACAGACACAGTATCAGGAGCTAGACACAGACACAGTATCAGGGACCAGACACAGACACAGTATCAGGGACCAGACACAGACACAGTATCAGGAGCCAGACACAGACACAGTATCAGGAGCCAGACACAGACACAGTATCAGGGGCCAGACACAGACACAGTATCAGGACCAGACACAGACACATTATCAGGAGCCAGACACAGACACAGTATCAGGACCAGACACAGACACAGTATCAGGAGCCAGACACAGACACAGTATCAGGGGCCAGACACAGACACAGTATCAGGACCAGACACAGACACAGTATCAGGAGCCAGACACAGACACAGTATCAGGAGCCAGACACAGACACAGTATCAGGACCAGACACAGACACAGCATCAGGAGCCAGACACAGACACATTATCAGGGCCAGACACATTATCAGGGGCCAGACACAGTATCAGGAGCCAGACACAGACACATTATCAGGGGCCAGACGCAAACACAGTATCATGGGCCAGACACGACACGGTATCATGGGCAAGACACAGACTGGTATCATGGGCCAGACACAGACACAGTATCAGGAGCTAGACACAGACACAGTCGAGAGAAGGACACACATTATCAGGGCCAGACATTATCAGGGCTAGACACAGTATCAGGAGCCAGACACAGACACATTATCAGGGGCCAGACGCAAACACCGTATCATGGGCCAGACACAGGCACAGTATCTTGGCGCCGTCTGGTATTGGCGTCAGAAGTAGTGTCACTAAGTTTCACCTTCGATCAATAGCTGTAGAAATTGTTACTTTCAACGTGGTGAGCGTGTGTGAGGGATGGAGCTGATGTGTGTGTGTGTGTGTGTGTGTGTGACTGTCTATGTGTGTGAGAGTGTTTCTGTGAGTGTCTACAGTATGTGTGTGAGGGTGTGTCTGTGTAATAATAATAATAATAATAATAAAATAATAATAATAATAATAATAATAATAATAATAATAATAATAATAATAAATAATAATAATAATAATAATAATAATAATAATAATAATAATGATAATAATAATAATAATAATAATAATAATAATAATAATAATGATAATAATAATAATAATGATAATAATAATAATAATAATAATAATAATAATAATAATATAATAATAATAATAATAATAATAATAATAATAATAATAATAATAATAATAATAATAATAATAATAATAATAATAATAATAATAATAATAATAATAATAATAATAATAATAATAATAATAATAATAATAATAATAATAATAATAATAATAATTAACGGTTTATTGAAAGAGCATGGCAGCCGAAGGCTGAAAATATACAGTTGCATAATTGGGGAATGGTTCTCTTGATTTACAAATAACATACAAGTAACATAAGTTATACAAATTTGGTATATAATGACTTGGTGGGGAGAAGGTCATACTACAAGGAATTTCAACATGACAGTGCAAAAAGGTAAGATTTACTGGAAGTGAATACACTGGTTGATTTCATGTTATTGATCATTTTTACAATGGTTGGGACTGGACTGTTCTTATAGCAATCAGTACGAGCTCGCACGGGCTGGATACGGTTGTGGTGTCGCAGAGAAATTCGCGGACGAGGGATCTTGGATATAAGTAGGAGACAGTGTCAAGGATGCTGGAGAAGCTTCTCCCCAAATTTGGAGTTGAAGTCGTGGTGATGGTCTGAGAGAGCCGAGAGGGTCAGTGTGCTGAGCGCTTCTTCATTTATGGAGTAGGAAGGGGAGAGAATAATCTTGCATGCCCTCTTTTGCACTTTTTCTAGGTGTTTACGTTGTGTGGTATTTAGGGAGGAAAACCAGGTAGGGGAGGCATAGGTGAGCTTAGGAAGTATGAATGTTGAGTAAACACTGAGGAGCTCAGGCACAGGAACTCCGAGGGACTTGAGTCGGCGGAGGAGGTGGAGACGGAAACTGGAGGATTTGACAACTTCACTGACGTGTGTTTTCCAATGTAGCTTGTTGTCTATAGTGACGCCGAGGAGCTTAGTGGAGTCTACAACGTGGAGTGTGTTGGGGCCTAAAGTAATGGAAGGGGGTGGGACAACGTCGGGGGAGAGGTTGAAGTGCATAATCACGGTCTTGGTATAGTTGATGGTGACGTGGTTGTTGGTGGCCCAATTTTAGAGACTGTTCAATAAATCCTGGGGGGCGGTATAGTCAGGAGCAGAGTTGTTTACACTGATCCTAATGGTGGAGTCATCGACGTATTTCCAGCAAGCAGGTTTCTCTTAGGGCATCATTGGTAAGCATTTGGTAAGCATAAGGAAGCAGATCAGTCCCATCTTGGTGCCTTGGGGGAAGCCACAGGTGAGTGACTAAAAAGTGGAGATAGCCCCTAGGAAGCGTACGGCTTGGCGTCGGTCACTAAGGAAGCCTGTAAGCCATGGTATAAGACATTCTTCGAAACCCGAGGTCGATAGCTTTTTTGATGATGAAATCGTGGTCGACTTGGTCAAATGCTTTGGTGAAGTCAATGAAGGCGACAGCCACAGATGTTTTTCGTTTTTCCAGGCGGCGGTACATGAAGTCGAGTAAGCTGTTAAGACAGTGAGCAGTGGAGGAAGTTTTCATATTGCCAAATTGCTGAGGATCTATGGCGCCTGCAATATCAGCATAAGCACAATCAAACCCCAAACTTTCACAGATTAAGCTGGGTATTGGGGTGATTGCAATGGGTCGTGACACATATGAAGTGTTCCAGTCAGCTAGGCATCTTGACTGACTGAGGGAAACATTGATGGTGGAATAAAGGGGTTTAGCTAGTTCCGGGTAGAACTCCTTGTAGAGTTTCATTGGTAAGTCAATGGGGGTGGTGGAGCACTTAACTTCAGTTTGTCCAGACGTTTTGCTTCTTCAAGGTCTTCTACTAAGTCAGTGGGAAAGGGGGCTGGTAGGTAAGCAGGGAGACTGGTTGTGTCAAGCCGGGGGAGCGTGTGGCAAATAGTTGCGAAATGGTTGTTTGATTGCTCAGCTACGTCAACATTAGTAAGATGGCTAAGGAAGGGGAGGGGGTGTGTCTTATTGTTTAGTCCACAGAGTTCTTTAAGCTTACCATACCACTGGCTGTTCTTGGTCTGTTCAGGTGTTGCAATTTGGTTGGGTAGTGAGACTTCCTTGCAGTGGGTATTTCACGGATGACTTGGTTGAGAAGGGACCTGTAGTGGTTGTGGTCGTTGAGATAAAAGGCACCTCAGTTTTTTGATCTGAGGTGTGATCCAGGGCAAGTCAGCTGGATGTGATCTGACGAACTTCTCGGGGAAGAAGTGGTGGTAAGGTTCCGTGGTGGTGTTGGTATAATTTATCCATTTGGTGTCCACGTCATCCACACTAAGCACTTCAGTCCAGGAATGGTGAACTGTCCACTACCGAAAGAGACACATTGCAGAGTCAGTAATCTGCTGTAGGTCTTGATGTAGGGTCTCTGCACTTGGCTGGTAGTGGCAGCTGGAGACCAGAGCACTGATAGGCGTGTGCTACACCCGATAGGAGGTATTGGTTGAGGTAGTTGATACTAGTCCGCTCAGTCAGTTAAGATAAGGTCAAGGGTATTTTGACAGTGTGTGGGGAAGTTCACAAATAGTGATAGTGACAGCTGGTCGTGGATATCAGTGGTGTCAATTTCATTATAATCCCCGCATTATACTAACTTGGCACATGGGTACCTAACTCTGAGGTGGTCTGAGGTGGTAATGAGGTGATTGATAAGAGTGTCTCTGGTGGGTGAGCGAGGCGGATGGTATGCTACACAGATTATGATAGAAGCAGTGTGGCGCGGGTGGGCCCGTGGCACAACACGTACCCATAATGCCTCCACGTCTGCTGGGACATGAACATTTATGCGTGATGGGCGTAGTTCATATTGACAGAAGAGGGCAACGCCCCCTCCGCGTCCATGTGAATGAAGGTGATGAAAGAGTTGATATCCCTTAATATGGTACGTTTCAGGAACAATTTGCCAAGCTTTACATATGGCAACGGCGTTGGCAACGACTAATCGGACTGTGGTGCCAATTTGTCAAATTTATTAGTAAAGGAAGTGACGTTGGAGAGCAGAAAAGAGGGAAGATCATACCATATCTGTGGAACTTCACTGTACTGGTACGGTTTGTCAGGGGTGGGTTTCTCTGGTTTCCTAGTGGTGGTTATGGTCCTAATGGGCTTTTGTTTATGATGTCCTTGTCTACGACTGCGAGCATGGAATATGTCCAGTGACTTGAGTTGCGCGATAACACTCCGATCAGGATAACCGTTCCCATGCTTTAAACTGTACAGGGAGAGTCGGGAGTAAGTAATTATTGGCCATCTGTTGATATCTGTTGTTGTGGATGGACGGAAGTGTTTTTCCTCGGTAGACATAAACTCACTGGTGGCGCTTTGAGGGCCATTGACACTGGTAGACATCTGTCAATATTTATCTGGTCTTAAACACCGGGGGTCCTTGTCTCTGGCACTTAAGTGGTCGCCGACACAGTATCCAATATATATATATATATATATATATATATATATATATATATATATATATATATATATATATATATATATATATATATATATATATATATATATATATATATATATATATATATATATATATATATATATATATATATATATATATATATATATATATATATATATATATATATATATATATATATGTAACCGGTCGGAATTTACTGGACTTTATTTTCTCACTTGACTTGGGGTTTATTAAAGATTAATAGATGGTAATGGCAGTGGAAGCGCCCCTTTGAGAAAAATCCCGAACCAGCACAAGAACACTTAAATCTACTAAACAAAATGAATTGTCCGTGACCCGTGGAAGGATAGCGTCTGTGACTGGGATGAATGAGACACACTGTAAATTTTAGACACTTATATTCCCTCCAACACTACAAACACAATCAAATAATGGTACACCAATATGCGCACCTCTTAACTTGAGCTTAAAACACTACTCTGGGGAATAAAAGTTATACATGATATAGAAATTATCAGAAACTCAGGCAACAATAAATTTGAAGTATTAAGAAATGTTGCTTGCACACATGAAACAGGCCTTAAGGGCTTTAAACAAAATATATCAGTCACTGAGGAAATGGTATTAAAAAATAAGAAATTAAATACTCTACAATGAATAGGCCTTAAGGGCTTTCAACAAAATAATATCAGTCACTGAGGAAATGGTATTAAAAAATAAATTAAATACTCTACAATGAATAGGCCTTTAGGGCACTCAACAAAATTATGTCACCCCAACAGATGCACACTTCCTAACCTAACTTAACCACTACTCTGGGGAACAAAGGTTATACCTGAGATCGGAATTATGAAGAAAAATTAGATGCATTAAAAGAATCAAATTACAGTATCACTCTGGTTCCACTTAGTGACACAAACATTCAAAAAACAATACTATCAAAATTGTTTAAGAAATATTAAACTACACACGTCAAGATAATATCAGTAACTGAGAAATGGTAATAACTACACCCAAATATATTGTCACTATTATTGGTTTGTTACTGGGTCCACCAATACCCGTGAACCATGCTCCACCCAACTCAACATACACCCGTAATAAGGGAGATAAAATGTTCCTCTAGGTATCCCCTAGACTCATGGTCTCAGTGTGCGACCCTGTATCACTCAGCTGGCCTCACTTTACCCCCAGTACATCCATGAAACGGAAGGGAGTGACCAAATCAGACCTTGTACAGTTGAGAGAAGCTTTAGCTTTCCGTTAGCAAGAGGGTTTCACTAAGCTGCTCGAGACATGTGGTGTTGTGAGCCGAGGTAGAGGAGCGCTGATGACTCCAACGATCGTCCCGTCGTCAGCTGGGCACCCAGACGGCTAGATTCCCTCAAGAGATCCTTTGATACCCCGCTAAACAGTGACAGGCCTACACTGATCGGTCCAATGGCGACAATCGCCACCCTCAATCATCAACGGCAGTCTCAAACGGCAGTCAATCTCTCGCGGTCATCACTCTCGCAGTCAATTTCTTGCAGTCAAGTGGGTTCTGACGGAAACCCTGAAATGAACTCACTGTTAGCTCTAGTTTACTTTATCACTGCCCTATCTAAACCCTGTCTGAGATTGAATGAGACTTTCTTGTTATACTGCAATAGCGCAGCACAGGTGACTAGGCCACGTGACTATTTCTGTGACGGACGCGCAGGGACGTCTTGTTTGTCTGAATGCTCCCCGTGACTGAGGACCAGCCAGCGTCGCGTCTCTCCAAAGCGCTAGCTTAGGCCTACGTGACATATTTTCCGCCTAACTAATAACTCCTTGGGACACCCGGAACATTATTCAGACTGATAAACGATCTATAATAATTTCAAATTCAATAATAGTCCCTTAACTTCATGAATCACATCATTATTAATTCGGCAAATTATATTTAATATCATATAGGCCTAGTTCCACAACCTCCCACTATGTGCGGGGAGCGCTCTCTTCCCTCAGACGACCTTGAACGCTCAGTATCGCTAATGGCGGGGCATTTGAAATTACTGAATATTACATATATATATATATATATATATATATATATATATATATATATATATATATATATATATATATATATATATATATATATATATATATATATATATATATATATATATATATTTCATTAGCCCAATAAACACGCGGACTTCTACATACAATCAACACCTCAACCCGCCAGGATTCGAACCCACGGCCCACGAGCCCTGACTGTGACCGGGGAACGCTAACCGCTGGACCACCAGGATACTAAGAGCAGTCCTAGACTCTGTTATATTTCACACAAAGCCTGTTCAACGAGCATATGGCGCCGTGAACCTCTACTGGGGACTACCCGTATCACGTAGGTGGTCAGAGTACTCTAACCACCTACGTGATACGGGTGCTCCCCATTAGAGGTTCACGGCGCCATAAGCTCGTTAAACAGGCTTTGTGTGAAATATAACAGAGTCTAGGACTGCTCTTAGTATCCTGGTGGTCCAGCGTTAGCATTCCCCTGTCACAGTCATGGGCAAATATATATATATATATATATATATATATATATATATATATATATATATATATATATATATATATGTGTGTGTGTAAATACCGCAGTGGTCCTTCTAACTGGAATTTTGAAGGTGACCGACAAAGTGACCTCGGTCTGGCATTACACAGCTGTGATTTGGTGCTTTTCCTTGGAATGTACTATCGGATCACTGTTTGGTAACCAATCATACTCGGCCTGGCTAACAAAACCAAGAGCGCCTAAAGGGCTACTACTTTGCTTCACTCAGAATCAAGTATGACGATCATCAACCTATGATACAATGATATGAGTTATTAGGGATGTCACCTAGGTTGGTGAGTATTGAGGTGACTGAGGAGGCTGATACGGGACCCGCAGAGTCGTCCACATTCGTTGCACATGTGGAGGGCTACATCTAGTGCGGGAAGGGCAGTAGCAACGTCTTTCCGGCGTTGGCAATGGTCTGCCTCGGTTTGCAGTCGGGCTAACTTGAAAGTATTGACACCTTCTCGTGTGGTGCACCTCCAAGCGTTACGATGTGGAGTATTCGACTCCCAGGTGTGGGGTCAATTTAGCACTTTTTCAGATTTGTCTTAAGACTATCCTTATACCTTTTCAATTGCCCGCCGGGGTTACGTTTACTATCCGTTAGGTGACTGTAAAGTAGCTGCTATGGCAATCTACTGTTGTCCATGTGGGTAATATGGTAAGTCCAGCGTAGCTGTTCATGGATAATGGTAGCCGCGATGCTCCCACAGTTAGTGTCTACAAGAATACTGGCATTTGTTCTCTTATCTTCCCAGCAAGCTCGGAGTAGGGAACGTAGACTATGTTGGTGAAAGTATGTAACCCATGGCTCACTGCCATATAGCAAGGAGGGGAGGACCACTGCTCGATATACATTCAGCTTTGTAGATAATTTCAACTCCCTACAGCTGAGGACACGGTTTCATAGTCCGCCAAAGGCTTGAGATGCACATCTGATCCGATGCTGAATCTCTTAATCGCTGTCTGCGGTGGTGGACAGGTAGGAACCGAGATACCGAAAGTCGGTAACATTAGAGAGGGTAGTATCGTTAAGCTGGATGGATGGTGAAGGTGTCTTAACCAGGGGCAGGTTGAAAGAGAATCTGCGTCTTACGTACATTCACCTCAAGGCCGAAGTGCGCATAAGCATCTGCGTAGGTGTTTAGGACATCCTGTACGTCGTGTTCAGTGTGAGCAACAAGGGTGAGGTCATCTGCATACTAAAGTTTAGTAATGGAAGCTGCCGACACTAGTGTTCTTGCCTGGAGTCGCCTTATGTTGAAAAGTCTCTCCTTCACCTGGTACTCGATGTCCACCCCGCCAGCTAAATTGCCACTGGCACGAGTAAGGAAGGCAGCCAAGAAAATGGAAAAGAGAGTTGGTGCCAGCACACATCCTTGTTTAACCCCTGTTAGGATGGGAAAGAACTCAAACTGGGTGCCGTTGTGCAGGACACTGCCGTTCATGCCACCGTGGAGTTGCCCCAGAATGGCGATGAATTTTGGTGGGCAGCCAAAACGGCTGAGGGTCTACCAGAGGGCTTCCCTGTTGACCGAGTCGAAGGCCTTGGTTAGGTCGATGAAAGCCATGTACAGGTCACAAGGCTGTTCTGTGCACTTTCCCTATATTTGGCGGGCAGGAAAGATCATGTCAGTGGTGCCACGTGATGGTCTGAAACCACATTGAGATTCTGGAAGGAAGTTTTCTGCCTCAGGAAGGAGTCTGTTTAGGAGGACACGGGCGATAATCTTGCCAGCTATGGAGAGCAGTGAGATTTCAATGTAGTTGCCACGGTCTGACCGGTTTCCCTTGTTCTTATAAATATTGACAATGGAAACGTTTTTAAGAGCTTGGAGGAATTCCTCCTTTTCCTATATTCTCCAGGAGAGAGTGGAGAAAGCTGGTAAGCAGAGTCCTCCTGCTCTATACACCTCGGCGAGAATTCCCTCAGGCTCTGATGTTCTGTTATTTTTCATCTGTTTGATGGCAGTAACTACCTCATCCAGGGATGGAGGATCGCTGAGGTCGGTCAGCTCTGGATGCTGAGGGACCTGTGGGTAGTCAGTGTATAATATATATGGACACAAAGTAGTACCTTCAGCTGTATATTATTATATTACTCTTATATTACTCCTATTAATTATGTATAGTAAAGTATTACAGAACATGTATTAATTCTATGTAATATTCCATTTATTGTGCACCATGTTATGTATATAAATTATCACATTTATACTTTATGTATTCAGCTTGTGAATGCTGGCATCTGTACAGGCCAGTGCATAGTAATACATAGATAGATGTAAAGAGAGAAGACAGAGTCCTCGTGGCATGACCACGGGCTTCTGCGTCCTACTGTGTACATATCTCCCGTACGAGAATAGAACCTACTTTTAAGACAACAAGTGTTTGTGTATACCCTCAATAGTATAGAACATTCTTTGGGTATCCCTAGCAACACGCTAGATGGCGCAGTGATTATTTCTCAGTGAGATACAGTGGACCAAGCCTTGCCCGGACTCTGTTAATGGCGTCTCGTCTTCAGTGACTTCAGCTTCAGACAGCAAGACTACTACAAGCCTCTAGACTTACAGTGTTGTGAAGTACTATGCTGTGTACAGTGCTGTGCTGTGAAGTGAAGTGTTTTGTGAAGTGCTGTGCTGTGTATTTTAATCATAATTGTCTGTGCAAGTTGCGGTCAGATGACTAAGAGAGCGGCCCGACAGTACGTGCTGTCCCGTCTCTGGTCTGAGGGTGACTGAGGAGCTAGCGCGACGCGGCCCACCCGCTCCTACGTCTGGCAGCGCGCCAAGTCTCTCCCCTCCCTCCAGACACACACACACACGCATTCACCTTATACAGTATTTTCTTGTGACTTACTTCTGTAATTCTGTGCATAGATTACGAGGGGCTGACCCGGTCTTTAGCACAGATAGAGTACAGAAGCTGTCGGCATGTCTCACAGGGATCAAAATGATACCCTGGACGATGGGGTTACGAGTTTTAGTGTGGGAGACCTCTCCCCACCCATGCTTACGCCCCACGCTCCCCACAGTGACAACGCCGAGTCACCCACAGAATCTCCTCGCTCGTCGCGAGCCAGCTCTCCTGCGATACATGCGTCCACAGATCTCCTTCAACTGATAAAGTGGATGGAAACTTCTCGACGCCAGGACGATATTGCAAGGAGAGAAGAGGAAGAACTTAGGTACAAAGAGTCTGAAAGACGACGCCACAAAGAGGAACAAACACGCAGAGAACTCGAAGAGATACGTAGACGTGAGGATGACCTTAGAAGAAAGGAGGATCAAGCCAGATTTGAAGTCTTGATTTCTCTGTTAGCCTCCCCACAACGTTCTACCGTACAAGATTCGTCTGCTACTACTAATGTTGATGCGACTAGAGGTACTGGTACCTCATTTCCCAGAGTCGGAACAACACCTCAAAAGGGTGCTGTACAGACGCCTCCCTCTCTGATGTCTGACGCTTCTTATCAGATGTTTCGGGAATGGCGTCGACGTTGGCAAGACTACGCAACAATGGTTGACTTGTCAAGTTTATCACAGCCGAAACAAATGATAAAGCTTCGTATGTGCTTGTCCTTAGAGACACAACGTACTCTCGAGCACACACTTCAAGTGCCTCCTACGACAACTCTGACGGTAGAGGCCGTGCTCGACAAGTTGCAGGAACACGTCAAGGGACAGCGCAACGAAGCACTCAGGAGAAGAGAACTCCTCCAATGTAAACAGCTTGATGGAGAATCTTTTGACGCATTTTTTGTAAGGCTCAAAAGGTGTTCAGAGGAAGTTGATGTTTGTCCCGGACATTCTCAAGTCTGTGAAGAGACACAACTTAAGACAATCATTTTAACGGGTGTCCGAGATGAAGAGCTAGTTCAGCGTCTCATTTCCCTCGACCCCACTTCCTCCCTTCAAGATGTTGTTACGAAATGTCGAGCGTACGAGGCCGCCAGGTGCACGACTTCAGCTTTACGCTCACAGCCTGACCAGGTGAGGGCGGTGTCTTCCTACAGAAAGGGTAAGAAGCAGCAAAGTAACCCCACCCCTCACCCTCCAGCTACACCTTCAGCAGCAGTTTTGTGTAACAGCTGTGCGAGACAGCATAATGCCTCCCAGTGCCCAGCTGCTCAAAGCGTGTGCAGAAGTTGCGACCGCCAGGGTCACTGGGCTTATACAGTCAAGTGCCCTGCTAGCAAAGTTCAGTGTAGACTTTGTGGTCGTGTGGGCCATTATGACAAATGTTGTCGTAAGAAGACACATAAAGGACGCCACCTAGGATCCAAGAAGTCATCCTCAGGTAGTGCTGGCGCGCCCCCTCCTTCTGGCAAGCATCAAGACGCCGTGTCCAGTCGTTCCTGCCGTCGTGTAAATAGTTCCACAGACACGACGCCCCAGCACATCAATGTCGTCATTTCTTACGGTAACTCGTCATCCAGTCTTCAGATATTACCTGACACCGGTGCTGACGTCTCAGTAATTGGTCCACAACATTTAGCAAGTTTGGGAATACCCCGGAGCAACCTACAGCCCCCTCCTCAGACAACGAAACTGACAGCTGATGGTTCCAAGATGGCTCCAGCTTTGGGATCTTTCTGGGCTACCCTTACCTTTGGTAAGCAGTCTTGCTCGGCCCGGATTGATGTTTATAATGGTATCCCGACTCCGCTCTTATCATATGGCCATTGTCAAGAGTTGGCCATTATTTCCAAGGAATTCCCTAAACCTATTTTAAAGGCCACCCCAGAGGCCGAGATGTTGTGTTCTACAGCTGCTGCATCCCTCAAGTCAGTGGTTTCATTGAAGGCCGTCTTCACATCAGAAGAGTCTACAGCACCGGATGCAGACAAGACCCTTGAAGATCTCCGCACCGCAGCCCGGGCCGACCCTTCCTACATCCGGCTCGTCGACTGTGTGTCTCAGGGATTTCCATCTAACCGATACGACCTTCATGAATCGCTACTCCCGTACTGGAAAATACGCGAGGACCTCTATTGTGATGGAGACCTCGTTTTGTATGGTCCACGAGTAGTTATTCCTGCTGCCCTACGCCGCCGTACCTTGGCCCGCCTTCATGACAGCCATCGAGGAGTGGAGGCCACCAAGCGACGGGCGAAGCAGACTGTATTTTGGCCCGGAATCGACGCGGACATTGCAAGTACCGTCCGTGCCTGTGAACCATGCCAGATTCTGCAACCCAGCCAGCAACAGGAACCTTTAATGTACGACGATAACCCTTCAAGACCCTTCGAGTCTGTGTCGGCCGATTTCTTTGCAGTTGCAGGGAAGTCCTTCCTCGTCATTGCCGACCGACTGTCTGGCTGGCCTGTTGTCGTCCCCTGTGGTAGTGATACAACGGCTACTGCTACCATCCGGAGCTTCAGGCATTACTTCAGAGAAGTTGGTGTTCCCCTCCGCCTCAGGACTGATGGAGAACCCCAGTTCACCAGCCACGAGTTCCGGGACTTCATGGACCGTTGGGGAGTCCGTCATGTCGTGACCTCGCCCCACTACCCCCAGGCGAATGGACACGCTGAAGCCGCAGTCAAGATTGTGAAACACCTGATCCTTAAGGTGTCACCCTCAGGAAATATCGACTGCGAGGACTTCGATCGAGGTTTGTTGGAATTACGCAACACCCCGAACTTCACCGGACGCTCCCCAGCCCAGGTTCTATACGGACATCATCTCAGGTCTTGTGTTCCTGCACACCCAAAGTCTTTTTCTCAAGAGTGGCAGGCCAAGACTGAGGAATGTGACCGCCGTGCAGCAGAACGAGCCGCAGATGTCGCTGCTCGGTACGACTGTCATGCCCGCCCCCTTCCCAGGTTGAGTATCGGCCAGCAGATCAGGATTCAAGATCCGGTATCTCACCGCTGGGACAAGGTTGGGGTTGTTATGGGTATTGGCCGGTCCAGGGACTACCAAGTGCGTCTTCCTAGTGGTAGAGTATGGTGGAGGAACCGTCGTTTCCTCCGACCTGTGGAGCTGCCTAGTGTTGACCCCTCCCCAGTTGAGTCCCCTAATGTTGATGTCTCTAAAGTAAATCCATCCCCACCTTGTGTTTCTGCCCCAGTACTCCGCAGGTCCGAGCGACTCAGAAACAAAAGGTCCGCTCAAGATGAAACTATGAGCGTATAGGGGGGAGGGAGGTGTATAATATATATGGACACAAAGTAGTACCTTCAGCTGTATATTATTATATTACTCTTATATTACTCTTATTAATTATGTATAGTAAAGTATTACAGAACATGTATTAATTCTATGTAATATTCCATTTATTTTGCACCATGTTATGTATATAAATTATCACATTTATACTTTATGTATTCAGCTTGTGAATGCTGGCATCTGTACAGGCCAGTGCGTAGTAATACATAGATAGATGTAAAGAGAGAAGACAGAGTCCTCGTGGCGTGACCACGGGCTTCTGCGTCCTACTGTGTACATATCTCCCGTACGAGAATAGAACCTACTTTTAAGACAACAAGTGTTTGTGTATACCCTCAGTAGTATAGAACATTCTTTGGGTATCCCTAGCAACACGCTAGAGTCAGGACATCCACATTGGTGTTTCGGTTGAGCAATAAATGGTAGTGCTCTTTCCAGCGCTGGAGAAGGCCTTCATCGTCTTTAATTATGAAGTTACCGTCAGATGAGCGGAGGTGGGCTGTACCACGTGTGGTTGGCCCATAAAATATTTTAATAGAATTGAAAAATTGGCACATCTTGTGCTGATTACATGTTTTTGTATTTCACATGCAGCACGTTTATCATTGATGAGTACTTTGATTGCCGGGTTATTTTCATCAAACCAGTCCTGGTGTATTCTTTCGATCTGGCTGAGGATCTCTCTGCAGGTTTTTGTCATATCAGTGTTGAGAGTATCCCATTCGGAACTGGGATTCGCGTTGTTTGCTGTTGGGTTGCTTATAAGCCCATGTTCAAGCTGCTCTCTGAAAGCACGTGCTACTGCTGGATACTCCAGATACGTAGTATTAAAACCTCTTCTGGAGGCTTGCTGCCTTCGCCGTTTTGGGGCGACGTGAAGTGAGAGCTTGGCTCTGACAAGTCGGTGATCAGTGTTACAGTGGTCCGAGCCACGCATAGCACGGGTGATGAGGACTTCTCGACGATCTCTTTCTCTGACAATGATGAGTCAATGAGATGCCAGTGTTTGGATCGTGGGTATTGCCACGAACCCTTGAACTTGTCAGCATGACGAAACAAGGTATTGGTGATAGTGAGGCTGTGCACAGCACACTTGCTCAGGGGAAGTAGGCCGTTGACATTACACTTGTCTAGTCCATTTCTCACTATGGTTCAATGCCAAATGTTAGCATCTCTGCCAAGGAGCACAACCTTGTTTTCTCTGGGAATAAAGGTTAGCACTCTGTAAAGGTCGGCGTAAAAGGCTTCCATAACGCCAATCTCTGCATCCAGTGTTGGGGCGTATGCACTGATGAAAAGGCATGACGAAAGTGATTCAGTAGGACTCGAAGCGTCATGAGGCGCTCGTTGATTCCAATAAGCATTTCAGTTAGCCTGTGTAGGTTGCGTTGGCGGATGGCAAAGCCAATTCCATAAATGCGGTTTCTCTACGCAGCAGGCTTACCCTTCCAGATGAAGGTATAGCCAGACCCCCGTTCTGTAAGTTGGCCCTCATCTGGGAGCCAGGACTCACTAATGGCTGTTATGTCGATGTTATACCCAACCACTCATTTTCCACAAGGGCAGTTCTTCTTTCAGGACGCTCATTTGTGCCAGTATACAGAAGGGTCCTGACATTCCATGCAGCGACCATACGACGTTGTATGGCTTGTTTTTGCTTGGATCTGTGATTTTGACTGTGTTTTCGACAGCATAAGGATGACCTTACTGGGTGCGGTTGCCCAGTCAGGTTGGGTTTTTAGGCAGGCTATGTTTAGGGCACCTTTTCTAGCCCTCTCCCCATGTGGGTATGAGCAGAGTGGCTCCTCGAAAGGGGTGCTCAGTCGCACAGACAGGACCGGATTGCACTGCTGCCTAAATCCCAGTGCATAAACGACCATCTTATTTATGCCGTCCATGTGCAGAGTTGTGACTAAAGACTCCTGACAGTCATCTCTGCCTGTCCAAGTCGCCACTCGTCCGTCGGTATAGGACTTTTAGGGGTATAGGGGTTTTGATGATGATGAGAGGTTTGATGAACTGGATGATGCTTGTGAGTGAGTTGATTTATGTGGAGAAGCAGGAGCGCAGGCTGCAACCACTCATCTTGGCTCTCCCTCTTCCTGATCCAGTGGTGCAGGTGGACTGCCGATAGCCCAGTTTGTTCGGTTTCCCCCTAGTAGCCTGTCCATCAGGCATTGTCTTCGTCTGCCGGTGTAGCCGTTGGGTTTCCATGGTGGTCACCTCTTCCGCCTATACCACCATTGGGGTCTTCTTAGAGCTCTGTAAGCATGTCTGCCTGATGGGGGGCTCCACAACAAATTTTTCGTTCAGGGTTTACTCCCGTAGCCTTATACCTACCAAGGTTAATCCGCAAGACAGCGGGGCAATGGTTGGTAGGCGCCAGAACGTGTCCATAGGCCAGTGGGCCTATGCGCTGTCCCTCTGGGGCTCACTGCTACTCCTAGATCCCCTGCTGGCCTAGCCTGGGCACACAAGGCACCCAGTTACGGTGTGTTGCCACAAGGAGGCACAGCAGGAGTCTTGATGGTGAAGAGGCTATGATACTGGCAGGGGAAGACTTATGGAATTTGCTTCCCTGTTCGCCACGAGGGCTAACCAGCAGTGGCAGCTGAAAGCGAGAGGTAGCTAGCAGTGCTTGTACCTTAACACTAACATAATGTTGCCACATTAGATGCATGTCACCACCCTGTGTGCCACTGATGGCTGACTGACGTGTGTCTATGTCTGTGTGTGTGTGTGTGTAATAATAATAAAAATAATAATAATAATAAACGGTTTATTAATAGAGTTGCAGCCGGTGGCTGAAAATATACAGACTTACATTTGATTTAGACATAATGATATATTATGCATTGAATACATTTACAGGGCTGTACAGTATATAAATCAGGAGTTGTTAATTATTTTACCAATAGATGGGATGGTGCTATTCTTATATCTATCGGTGTGGGCTCTTGTGGGCTGAATTTTGTTGTAGTAGCGGACTGCGCGAGATGGGCAGGGGGCCGCCGGTGTGTGTGTGTGTGTGTGTGTGTGTGAAGGTGTGTCTGTGTGTGTCTATGTGTGTGAGGGTGTGTCTGTGTGTGTCTATGTGTGTGAGGGTGTGTCAGTGTGTGTCTATGTGGGTGAGTGTGTGTCTGAGTGTGTCTATGTGTGTGAGGGTGTGTCTGTGTGTGTCTACGTATGTGAGTGTGTGTCTGTGAGTGTCTATGTGTGTGAGGGTGTGTCTGTGTGTGTCTATGTGTGTGAGGGTGTGTGAGTGTCTATTTGTATGAGGGTGTGTCTGTGTGTGTCTACGCTTGAGGGTGTGTCTGTGTGTGTCTATGTGTGTGAGGGTGTGTCTGTGAGTGTCTATGTGAATGTGAGGTGTGTCTGTGAGTGTCTATGTTTATGAGGTGTGTCTGTGTGTGTCTATGTGTGTGAGGGTGTGTCTGTGTGTGTCTATCTGTATGTGAGTGTGTCTTTGGAGTGTCTATGTGTGTGAGGGTGTGTCTGTGTGTGTGTCTATGTGTGTGAGGGTGTGTCTGTGAGTGTCTATGTGTGTGAGGGTGTGTCTGTGTGTCTACAAGCTTATGAGGGTGTGTTCAGGAGTGTCTATTTGTATGAGGGTGTGTCTGTGTGTGTCTACGTTTATGAGGGTGTGTCTGTGTGTGTCTATGTGTGTGAGGGTGTGTCTGTGAGTGTCTATGAATGTGAGGGTGTGTCTGTGGAGTGTCTACGTTTATGAAGGCGTCTGTGCGTGTCTGCGTGTGAGGGTGGGGTCTGTGTGTGTGTCTATGTATGTGAGTGTGTTCAGAGTGTTTATGTGTGTGAGGGTGGGGGTTCAGGTGTGTCTATGTGTGTGTGAGGGTGTGGTCTGTGTGTGTCTATGTATGTGAGTGTGTGTCTGTGGAGTCTATGTGTGTGAGGGTGTTTCTGTGTGTGTCTATGTGTGTGAGGGTGTGTCTGTGTGTCTAAGTGTGTGAGTGTGTGTCTATGTGTGTCTATGTGTGTGAGGGTTTGTCTGTGTGTCTAAGTGTGTGAGTGTGCGTTTCTGTGTGTCTATGTGTGTGAGGGTGTTTCTGTGTGTGTCTATGTGTGTAAGTCTGTGTCTCTGTGTGTGTGAGGGTGTGTCTGTGTGTGTCTATGAGTGTAAGTAGTGTCTGTGTGTGTGTGTCTATGTGTGAGGTGTGTCTGTGTGTGTCTATGTGTGTGTGAGGGTGTGTCTGTGTGTGTCCATGTGTGTGAGGTGTGTCTGTGTGTGTGTCTATGTGAGTGAGGGTGTGTCTGTGAGTGTCTATGTTTTTGAGGGTGTGTCTGTGTCTGTCTATGTGTGTTAGAGTGTGTCTGTGTGTGTGTCTATGTGTGTGAGGGTGTGTCTGTATGTGTCTATGTGTGTGAGGGTGTGTCTGTGAGTGTCTATGTGTGTGAGGGTGTGTCTGTGTGTGTCTATGTGTGGGGAGGGTGTGTCTGTATGTGTCTATGTGTGTGGGTGTGTCTGTAGTGTCTATGTGGTGTGAGGTGTGTCTGTATGTGTCTATGTGTGTGAGGTGTGTCTGTGAGTGTCTATGTTTATGAGGGTGTGTCTGTGTGTGTCTATGTATGTGAGTGTGTGTCTGTGAGTGTCTATGTGTGTGAGGGTGTGTCTGTGAGTGTCTATGTGTGTGAGGGTGTGTCTGTGTGTGTCTATGTATGTGAGTGTGTGTCTGTGAGGGTCTATGTGTGTGATGGTGTGTCTGTGAGTGTCTATGAGTGTGAGGGTGTGTCTGTTTGTGTCTACGTATGTGAGTGTGTGTCTGTGAGGGTTTATGTGTGTGAGGGTGTGTCTGTGTGTATCCTATGTGTGTGAGGTGTGTCTGTGTGTGTCTATGTTTGTGAGGTGTGTCTGTCAGTGTCTATGTATGTGAGTGTGTGTCTGTGAGTGTCTATGTGTGTGTGAGGTGTGTCTGTGTGTGTGTATGTGTGTGGGGATGTGTCTGTGTGTGTCTATGTGTGTGGTGTGTGTCTGTGTGTGTCTATGTGTGTGAGTGTGTGTCTGTGTGTCTATGTGTGTGTGAGGTGTCTGTGTGTGTCTATGTGTGTGAGTGTGTGTCTGTGTGTGTCTATGTGTGTGTGAGGTGTGTCTGTGTGTGTCTGTGTGAGTGTGTATGCCATGTGTGTTTATGTGTGTGTGAGTGTGTGTCTGTGTGTGTCTATATGTGTGTGAGTGTGTGTCTGTGTGTGTCTATGTGTGTGTGAGGTGTGTCTGTGTGTGTCTGTGTGTGTCTATGTGTGTGAGTGTGTGTCTGTGTGTGTCTATGTGTGTGAGTGTGTGTCTGTGTGTGTCTATGTGTGTGTGAGGGTGTGTCTGTGTGTGTCTCTGTGTGTGAGGGTGTGTCTGTGTGTGTCTATGTGTGTGAGGGTGTGTCTGTGTGTGTCTATGTGTGTGAGGGTGTGTCTGTGAGTGTGTCTATGTTTAACATATATTTGCCCATATAAATGTTGGTAAATACAATTTGTGATGAATTAATTATGTATTATGCAAATATGTCAAAGAATTACATCACTTTTACTGCAGACTCTCCCGAAACTTTATACATCAAAGTGTAACTGAAATTGCAATTGTATAGGAATCACAAACTAGGCAAGCGTATACTACCAGACTTACTATATGTTACTAACCTGATAACTGTTGTAGTATAATTCGCCGATTAACCCCCTAGTGAGCGAAAAAAAAATAAACATACGAAAACACGAATATTGATTTGCCCCGAGCATCATTTTAACTCTTGTGGAGCAGAATGTGGAAACCAAATGCGAGTCCTTTACTTACCTTAGTTTGGCTGCCAGTCTCTCATAGGGCGGATAATGGATTCTAGCCTCTATTGCTCACCCCAACACTTGACTTTTTGACAATTTCACTAAAAGTGAATATAATTGAAGCTTTCAACATCATTCTCAATAGATCTTGAATGTTTCAGCTATAATTAGGTAACCCATTCGTATTCATTTGTTATTTGAAATATATATCAACTTGAGATTTCGTTCCGTTTCTGAAACGGGGGATAGAGAAAACTTACGTCTCGGTGCAAGGACTCAAGAATCTGGCGAGTGTAAACGTCCCATACTTGACCCAGCGAAATATATATATTTTTTGCGCGCTGCATTGAAAACGCTCTGTCTTCTAGAATTTATGTCGTACACCTCCACTTATCATTCTAGAATGTACGAGTATGTCGCAGTTATCTGGCCAAGACCACATGTTTGAGAAACTAAGTGTGAATAAAATATTTTGGTCAGTCGAAGTCAAAGGTGCTCGACGAATGAGCGATGGTTCCCTTATTATTTTTATGTAACATTTCATACTTATAAATTCAGGGAGTATTAACTGTGGTGTAGGTTATTCAAATGAAACAATTAGAACAGGTGGCCATCCTGTTCCACCTCCCTACCATCTGCACTGTTAACACGTGCTATATGTTGCTATGAAGCGCGGGGTCATAAAACAAATTTTGCTGGAACTGTTATCAAACTTATTGGAAGACCTATGACTCATTATACAGAAGACCCGACAGCCGCATCCTTGTCCACTACCTCCTAAGATGTCCACACACACAACGCTTCCGTGACGCCTGCTGGACCACCACTCCACGACCCCCTGACGGAGACACGACGACGATCCTCCCGAAACTGGCCAGATATTATGTATATAATATTGATGATGTGTTGAAGTAAGCACCTTTATAATATTTATACTGTATATACTTGTGACACTTGCCAGATGCTTCTGTGTTATTGTACAGGGGTACCTAGTGACAGCACTAGGATCCCGGCTCCTCTATCAAGGAATAAAATATTGAAATTGAAATTGAAATTGAATTGACATATGACTACTGTATTATAATAACATGATACAATATTACTTAATAACCTGTTACATATGAAACAAGGAAGAGTGAGAATTATGTGTATATTTTATGATTAATGATGTCAAAGTTTTCCAAGCATGATGGAATTTTTTCTTTAATGACCAATTGGCATAATACAAAGCATATTTATTGTGCATTAAATTGCAGCAATGTCAATATACTGTAGGGTATTTGGCCGCGAATCCTGGAGCAACAGTATTTTATCTTTTCATGTCTCGACATGGAAAATATCCCGTTTTTGTACATTCTCTCGCCAAAACGGGACACACGCACACATGTGGTACACAGCGAGCATTACCACCCCGGGCATGAGAAACACAGCTGGAATATCTCTTAGGCATATGTGAGGTATGAATAATAGGTTTTTAGTTGCATCTGATACAATATTTTTCAAAATCATCGGAATCTTGTAATTTACATAGGTTATGGTCTTTTTGTGTTATCAGACATTTTGAAAAACACCGGCCAATTTGCAAATAGCCAAAAACCTAGTTGTTCTGCATGATGAGTGTAAATACCGTGATTTGTTATGTAGAAAGAGTAGTTTCATAATGAAGAGGAGAACCAGGGAAAAATTAAACATCTTGAATAAGTTGGGTTTCTTTAATTATTAACGTTTCGGAAAATGATATGGTTTCCTGTGAATTATTTTTTTTTCTTCTCACTAGGCTCGTCTCAATTAAGGTAATACCTCCTGTATGTTTTAGTTTGTTCTGATTATAATTTAGTAGGTAGGTCTCCCGTCACTTTAATTGGTTTTAAATTATAGTGCTATGTTACTTTTAAGAGTTTGGGGAAGATAAATTTTAGAATAATGTTTCGTTTTTATTGTATATGACTTGTAATTTTTAACACTTTTTGTCTATTTTCTAGGCTCTTGATGATAGAAAATAATTTTCGTAAATGTTAGTAATTTAAAAAACCCAACTTAGTCAAGATGTTTTATATATATATATATATATATATATATATATATATATATATATATATATATATATATATATATATATATATATATATATATATATATATATATATATGTAAATCACTGTAGGTGCGTGTGATCCAAGTATATGCTGATAACCACAAGGAAAAAGAAAACACGAACTTCGTGTTTTCTTTTTCCTTGTGGTTATCAGCAGGTAGGTAGGTAGGTAGGTAGGTACGTAGTAAGCAGCTATCAAACAGGGAGGTACTTCCGCCTGGGAAGAAATTGGAAGCATAATGTAGTAGACCCTGCTGCCATATGGCATCACAAAAATTGTGACCAAGTCCCAGGTTGCTGATCTTACTTTCTGCCTCATTTACACACAATTGCAGGGTTTCAATTGTTTCTCTTACTATTGACAACACAACATACATATACAGTATTGTTTCTCACTTTTGATTTTTCATTTCATGTTTGTATTTATTATTAATATTATTATTATTATTATTATTATTATTATTATTAGTGTTATTATTATTATTATTATTATTATTATTATTATTATCACTTTTATTGTTTTATTTTTAATTTTGTATTTTTATTAAAAATTTTATTTACTGTGAATTATTATTTATTTTTATTTTTGTATTTTTTGTTATAAATTTTATTTACTATGATTTATTATTATTATTATTATTACATTTTTGCCCCCAGGCCCCAATGTGGGTCAGTGACCTGTGCCCGGGTGGACTAATCCTAGTAAAAAAAAACCTAGCCCCTCTCGCGCGTGATGACGCGATTCGAGTCATATTCAGGATGAGACTAACTTCACGGTGACGCAAATTGAGTCACCAAACTTTAAAACACTTGTCAAAAATTACGTTTTCAACAGAATTGCATCAAATTTTGATGCATCATAGCAGCAAGCAATTTCTATCAGATAAACTAATTGGCAACTCCCGAGGCCCATAGGAAGGAGAGAACGGAACGATAAATTCGTAGTATTATCTCAGCAGTCGGGCCGTGAGTGGGACCTGCGCCCATTTAAATTTCCATAACTCCATGCCGGCTGCCTCAACTCCTGGATTACAGTGCTTATCCTACTCCCTGAAATAATTTATTTTTAGTGTTAGAGAAGTGAATTGATGGCTGTGTAATGTAATATTTTTTTCATATTTACAGGGAAAGGGTTTAGTTTTCAAAAGCCGCTACATATCAGGCTATACAGCCTCGTTATAATAACAATGTATCGAAAACAGACTCTGAAGGAGGAGGATTTGCTAGACTTACTTGAAATTTATCAGTACCTTTCTCTTTATTATAGTGTTGGCTACAACATGCAATATAAGTTATGTCGATATTAAAAATAGGCACAAAAATAATAAAAATGAAGAGGAAAAAGATTTTACCATTTAAGAAACAGTTTTTTGCTATTTTCTCAAACAATGTTGATCATATCACAAATGTGATTACTGTGAAGGAAAGCTCATAAAATTCTGTTTCTAGAAGTATGTAATACTTAATCATTTGGCTCAAACACTTTTGAGCTAGGAGGTTGTGAACGTATTGGTGTGTATTTTTCCTCATGTTTATTACAAATGACGAAAAATAGTTATATACTTGTAGGGTTTCATGATATTATGTTGTCTAGCACTCAGGATGGATGGGTGGAAACTCTAGGTGGTGGTTTTCTTATATGAAATATATTATATACAAGACAGTCTGGTGCTGGAGATGCCGTGTGGTGAGAAGCTTGCTCAAGAGACACGTTCAGTAAGTAGCGTGCTTGAGGAGGTATCTGTGCAGGAGCTTCATTAGAGGAGATGTTGCGTGTTCAGGAACGTAGGGTAGAATCAATCTCAATGGAGAGACTGAGAGCTTATATACACAGCAGCCGGAAGTAAACCCGTGGGAACTCGCCGGTTGCTTGACTCCGTTGCTAGGGTAGACGTAGCAGGTGGCGACCCCCCCCCCCCAGCAGCTCGCTGGTTGCTAGGATACTGTCGCATTGGAATGCGGATACGCAGTTGTAGGGGAGAGATCCACTACATACGTGTATCATTCTTTTTTTGCCATATGTTGCAGAGCAATCAGTTACAAAGCCAAAGGTGTATGGTTTATGCCAATTAAAACATTCCTTCTGGCAAATATATCATCGGGACCTGGTGACTTATTAGGCTTTAGTTTGTCTATTTGTTTACTAACATCGTTATTAGTTACTCTATCAATCACTCAATCTTTTTTTCTTTTCACTATCTCTGTACATAGTCGGTGCCTCGGGTATCATGTTTAAATTCTCGGAAAATTGTTGAAAAATATTTGTTCAGATTACACTGGGCAACAAAGATTTTGCTACTGCTGTAAAAACATATATTTTAGACTAAATCATGTATGCTGATTCTGAATCTAAACTCAGAATTTTCCCAGCACGTCAGGATTTTAAGTTATACATTTGATCAAATTACACTGGGCTGCCTAGCACCAACCCAGCATAATTGGATAAATAACTTGATATTAAAGGTTTTAAAATAAATGTAATGTATACCTTTTAAGAGTTCATCTAGTTTGGAATTTATTTCATGCTAATAATATTTATACCTTTTCATGGTATAACCTTATATTTTTTCTGTATATTTTCAGGTTAGGCCTACATTACAACAGACATCATGATTAGGCGAGGCTGTGTGAATCGCCCTGATAACTTTTGCTATATGTGTGGAAAATACACTCCACGTGACCAATGCAAGAACCTTGCCAACAGAGTGAAAACTGTTAACGAATATTATTTTGGATGTAAAGTTGGAGACCAAGACAAGAGCTGGGCACCTCATGTTTGCTGGACCATGTGTAATTCGGGACTTACGTAGTGGTTGAGTGGCAAAAGGAAGGGAATGCCTTTTGCTGTGCCAATGGTATGGCGTGAGCCAACGAATCTTCACTCTGACTGCTACTTTTATGACAAATATTGCTGATTTATCAAAGAAAAACAAGTCAAAAATTGTATAGCCAGAATGTAACTCTGCTCTGAAGCCGGTCCCCCATGACTTGGATTCGCCTGTGCCAGTTCCCCCAGCAGCTGCTGAAGTTGAAAGCGATGACAACTCTGATGATGAGGAGTGCGATGATGCTGATAGGGATCAACTCTATGAACCCGAATCTGAGGAAAAGAAGCCACACTTGCTAAATGAAGAAGAGTTGAACGATCTGGCGAGAAACTTGTCATTGTCAAAGGAGAAGGCAGAAGTGTTGGGTTTCAAACTACAGCAATGGAACCTCCTACAGGAAGGTACCCATATTTCCCTCTTCCGTGATCGCCACACAAACTTAGCTGCCTTTTTTAACATAGAAAATGATGTTTGTTTCTGTACTGATGTTAATGGCCTCATGCATGAGCTACGAAACAAACATGTGCCTCATGAATGGAGACTCTTCACAGACTCCAGCAAAGTGCGTCTCAAAGCTGTGTTGTTACACAGCACGGTTGACCAGTTCTTCTGCCGGTTTGGTGTGGCCCACGAGTTGCACACGGACCGGGGCAGAAACTTTGAGTCAGCTGTGTTGAGTGAGTGCTGTAAATTGTTGGGCATAAGGAAGACTAGGACCACTCCACTTCGGCCACAGTCAGACGGAATGGTAGAACAGTTTAATTGGACCTTGGGACAAGAACTGACCAAGTATTGTGTTGAGGGACAAACAGAATGGGACCAGAAGCTGCCTGCTCTGCTGATGGCGTATCGGTCGGCTGTCCACAAGTCAACTGGATACACACAGGCAAAATTGACTTTGGGTCACGAACTGTGGCTGCCAGTGGACCTGCTGACAGGAAGACCACCTCATTAGGAACTTCCTGAAGAAACCACCAGTTACGTCAAAAGCCTCCAAGAAAGGTTGGTGGGGGTTCACCATCAAGTTCGAAGAACTCTGGAGTTCTCGGGTGAAGTGATGAAGCGCACCATGATGTCAGGGCAAGCCAGGTCTGTTACAAGGACGATGATAAGGTTTAGCTGTATATTCCTTTGCCGAGTCCATGGGAATGACCATACACTTAGTGGAATACCTTTTATATGTGAACTACAGAATCAGGGGAGGAAGGAAGGCTCAGCCGAGGGTAGTCCACGTCAGTCGTCTGTGGCAGTATCATGGGTCAGGGCAGTACACCTGGGAAGTCTCTGAGGAGCAATCACCTACCACCGACAAGGACCAGACCGGAGATCCTGGAAGAACTCAGGGCCATACCGATCCAGGGAACCCAACCATGGACCAGGAAGAGGAGCACTGTTCCCTCTTAGCGGAATTGGACGTGACAGGAGAAGGGAACCAATCTGAGGATGTGACTGAGGTTGCTGCGCCAAGAGAGGACTTTGAAGACAATCCCAGTACGTAGGCGGCAGCAGCGGGAGAGGAGGAGACCTCCCAAGTTTCAAAATTTTGTATATACTGAATAGCTGTATCGGAACGACACAAGAATTTGGGAGGGAGTAGTGTTAATCTGAAGCGTAATTTAGTATTATAAATTTTGTGAACTAAATGTTCTGATTATTTTCTATTCCAAGCAGCAGTAATTTTGGCAAATTGGGGAGATTTTCTTGTATATATTGATGTATTTCCCATACAAGAATTTTCTAGAATGTATTGCATCATTTTTTTCATGATTTACTAACGTATTGTAAGCCTGGATCATTTTATAATTCTCCAGGCGTATCTCGTTCCGACCTGCAATGCCTGAATGGCACTAGAATGCTCTAAGCGTCTGACATACGGTGACAAGCCGTATATAAACACCCACGAGCTGCCTAGGGAGTCAATACTCAGTCACCTGTTTCTGCTTAGTGTGAAGTACAAGCATTGTGACAGCTAAAGATAATTGGTGTTCAAGTATTATGGAATTGTTGTGAGCCATATAAAGTGAAAAGACTAAGGAATTGTACACTGGTAGTGTGCTGACTGTATATATAGTGGTAGAAACTTACCCTGTGAACAGTTTTGTGAAGACTTAGTGATTATTAAAGACGACTACAGTTCACAGGAGCCCTTCTGTGACCTGGTGGAAATCTACCTGCCTGTTGCTTAATCTGTACACTGATACCGATCGTCGGAAAATTACCGGAGACTGCTGGGACAGCCAGTGGTAATTCGACGACACCTGTATCTACTGCTTCTGTATGTACGACTTGCTGGCAACCAGCAATGGAAGCTTGTAATCGGTGAAAGGGGTTCGCAACATAACATTGACCACTTGGGTGTACGAAGAAGTCAGACACACTTGAGCCAAGAGTTCTAATTTTTCGATAGAATCATGAATAAAACGAGTGGCGGTCAATCTAGGGACTAATATAGTTCGATGGTCTCATGATTTTTAATGCGAGTCCTTCACCTGCAGGAGTGGACACAATGTCAGCCACCATCAGAGTGAGTAAAGATTCGTCGTGGCAGAGTTCACTAAGCAGCCCAGATCAACGCCTCGCCTTACTCCTGCAGTCCTCTCGCTTGTCTGATCTCACCATCACCTTCCCGGGTCACGACAACATCCTTAAGGTAACATCACATAACAGAGTCTAGGACTACTTTTAGTGTCCTGGTAGCCCAGAAGTAACGTTCCCCGGTCACAATCATAAGATCGTGGGTTCGAATCCTGGCGGGGTGAGGTGTTGATTTTATATATATATATATATATATATATATATATATATATATATATATATATATATATATATATATATATATATATATATATATATATATATATATATATATATACCATATAATAATAGAATAAAATGACCAGTATCTGGATAAGAGTTGAACATATAACTCGAATATTGATTAGCATTTCGAGGCATTTCATATATTTTTCATAATTTCCATGCACACTTTATCGATGATGTATTTCACTGTAATATTAAACTAGTGCAGGATTCATAGTACTAAAGGTTAATACTCTTTTTATATCAGCACATCTGGTTGCCTTGTGGGGTACGAGATATTGGTTCACACTCAGGATGGGATGGAGAAAGGAAACTCACAATGTGCTCTCTGTATACATGTTGTATTGGATGTACAATGCACCTTGGTGCTGGGAAGTGGCAGCGTGGTTACAAGCGTGTGTAGAGAGAGCTGGTTGGTGAGGGTGCTCAGAGGGGGACCAGCTTGTGGGTCGCCATGCTTGCCGGCGGGAGCGAGGGCCGCCCGGCAGGAGTGGAGGAGGAGGTGTTGCTTGTTGCGGCTGTAGCTAGAAGAAGGGGTAGGTCACCACGAGGTCAGGTCTTATATAGCGGAGGTAGGCGTGGCTTAATAGTTGACCTCCGTCATGTAAGGCGGCGCTGGTTGACCTAGACCACGAGGCATACACTGGGGAGTTCGCAGGGTCGGCTACTCAGTGACAAGTGTTTGTAGGGAGGAATCCACTACACCCTGACTACAGCATTTACTCTCTTTTATGCCGTCACATACAAATAACTATGCAGGGTGAGCATAAAGTCTTTCCCTGATTACAAAAATTTATTACACAAAACATACGCTAGGTACAAACATAGTTTTTTTCAGCTTAAAATATGCATGAAAAAAATCTATTAATTCGTCTACACAATGCTACAACATTCATGTTTCTATCTAGATTCTATCTAGATCATATCTCGAAAACCATTCTAGATTCTAGAATGGTCTTCGAGATATGATTTTTCATAATCAGGGAAAGACTTTATGCTCATCCTGTACATTTGACCCGCTTTACTTTTACTGGGATTGTATCGCAAGTGTCACATATACTAAAATTAGTTTACTGTTAAGGCTATTTCATATTACTTTTCCATTCATATGTATTAGTAAACAATGTATAGAGGTTTTCTACGGTCATGTTCTATTATTATTATTATTATTATTATTATTATTGGCAGAGTTATTGAATTAGTGGCATATTAATACTCATTATCTCTTCCTTCATTCCACTTTCCCATCTTTTGTGCACATCCCACTGGTCTCCCTCCAGCCAGCCATCCAATCAACCTCCTCCTTCACTTTTCAAGTTACAAGAGATTCTCATATTCCTGAATTTTTTCATTTATCTTTTGTAATTTTTCCAAGTTTCTGAACCGTGTGTTAAGAAGTGAGAAGGACACTTTTGTTGTCATTGTCCACGTTTCTGATCCATATTGTGGCTGCTCACAGGTCACTGGGACACAAGTGAGAACTTGTGAACCATGGGGTGCGGATCAGCCAGCTCCCATTGACAGGTTTTACCTGTAAGCCTTGGTTGCCAGTCTTCCTCCCCCTCCCCTTGAGTAGTTGACCTTGACCAGTTTGTCATACACCTCATTCCGAGACAAGACCTCAGCCATGAAGTCGTGTGGGAGAAAGTGAAGGTTGTGAGGATATATCCTCCACTTTCAACGCCTCATGAGAAGCTGAACCCCGAAGAAGTTTTTACTTCTCCAGGTATACTGTAGATGGGGTTACGATGGTCGCCCGCCGGCCTTGTGGTAGCCTTCGGCGGCTGGGGGCAGACCGAACAACGGAGCCAAATTGAAACCATCATTGACGTCCTCGCTGAAGTTCAGTTAAACTTTGTCAACAACGCTGCGTGGGGAGTTATTTCCCACGCCGAAATACAATATAACGACAAGGACGATGTAAAAGAAAGTCGTGAAACGAAAAATCAAGAAAGAAGACGGAGAATCCACCTCAGCTCTGGTGGGATTCTTTCACAAGTTGCCAGAGACGATTATACTTGGGCTGGGACACCGTCCCAGTGAAGCCGTACATACCAAGATCGACCGACCAGGTGCTACAAGTCAGCGCTACGGCCACGCAGCGAAGTGCCGGCCTCGGGAGGTCTGCGCCACTTGCAAGATCCTGGTACCGGCACACCACGTGTCCAGCAAACAAGAAAAATATGCAACTTGTGGAGGCCCTCATTCCTCCTCCTACCGGGAGTGTCCCAAATGGAGGGAGGAGAGTAGGGTAGCCAAGGTGCGATCCAAGAAAAAAATGAGTTACAAGGACTCTCCTTGTAGCTAAGAAATAAGAAAATAAGAAACAAAAGAACGAAAACATGAACAAGAACAAGAAAAGAAAACCGAAGAACAGAAGAACAACTAGAAGAAGAAATGGATAACATCACGGACAAGACAAAGACGAACAAGATATTTGTGAGCAAGATCAAGAAAGGTGGAGCCTCCAAAAAAGAACAAAACACAAAGATCAAACTAACAAGTCTACGGCCGTAATGACCCAAGCTGTCGACGGCCAAGAAAACAATCCAGCCAACCAACCAGTTTGTCATTAAGTTACACTTCCTCCAGTTCGTGGTCTCTATCTGGGTCAATTTTGGATCAGTATGTGTTGTACTTTACTGTGCATCATTCTCACCTTGGTAAGTTCTTGCATTGTAGTGTGAAATTTGTAAATTTCATGATTTTATTCCAAAATTCTTGAATTCTATGTTAATAAAAACATATAATTTGATAACTGCATTTTTTATATAATTTGTTTGATTTAATATCAGAAAAATAATTAACATTTATTATTTTGTCCCAAATCATTATTGCTATCTACACACCCCAACACCGAGATCCTCTACCTAGGGGATTTCAATGTACATCACAGAGAATGGCTTGGCTCTGCAAGGGTTGACTTAGGTGGAGCTGAGGCACTCTCTTTTTCCCTACTTAATGATTTGGAACAAATAATCAAACACCCTACACGCGTTCCTGATCGACACGATCAACTTGCTAACATTCTTAATCTTTGTTTTACCTCTAACCCCTCACACTATTCATACTCAATTTCTGCCCCCTTAGGGTCTTCTGATCACAATCTTATTTCTATTAAATCAAACTGGGCACGACCACCTCCCCCACCCCCTCTAAACGTCAACTATGGCACTATCGGAGGGCAGTTGGCAATCCTTGCGAGAATTCTTCACCGACTTTCCTTGGGATGAATGTTGCTTTTCCACTCGGGACGCCTCGGTATGTGCTGACAGCATTGCTGGGGTTATACAGGGCGGTATGAGTGCATTTATCCCACCAAAATTTCACATTACAATCATGGTTTAATCGCTCCTGCTCTCTTGCTTGCAGGGTGAGAGATAGGGCATATCGAGCTATGAAACTATCTCTTTCTCCTATTACCCACACCTCTTTCACTACTTCTAGACATCGTTTTAAGGCTATTCTTCGTAGGGCCAAGCAGAATTTTATTAAAAGAAAGACCGCTGTCCTGACTAATTCTTCCTCTAGTAAATCCTTTTGGTCCTTAACTAAAAACATATGTAACAACTTCTGCACTCCTTCTTTTCCTCCTCTCTTTCGACCCGATAACTCTATAGCCAACTCTCCCCCTGACAAAGCCAACCTCTTTGGCACCTTATTCTCCTCTAATTCCACCTTAGACGATTCCCACTCTATCCCTCCTACCCCTGCACCTCCTATGCACTTTCCTATAATCTCCACTCGCAGGGCTGCCGGTGTGTTATCCAGGTTGGATGTGATTAAGGCGCATGGACCGGACGGAATACCCCCTCGTGTTCTGAGGGAGTGTGCTGAAGCCCTGGCCTCTGTGCTTGCTCGCCTCCGCCTCAAAACCCAAACTTTTCCTTCTTCTTGGAAGCATGCCTTGGTTCAGCTCATCCCGAAGAAGGGTTGTATCGGGCCGATTCTTTCTCTTTATAATTTACTCTCCAGATATTCTTTTCTGTTATTATTCTTCAAGTCTTTATTTATAAATGTATTTTATACTCTTGCTTATATTCTTATATAAGTACTGTAATTCTTTCCTTAGTTATGTATGTTCTTTAGATTAAACCTTCATGGTGTAGTTATTTAATAATTTCTAGGCTGTGTCTTTAGTTCCACAATTTACATACCGGTCTTATCTGTCTTTTCTTATACTTTCCAAGTCTTTCATTTCTTTTCATATACTGTATATTATATTTTCTAAATTTATATGTCCTTACCTTTCTGAAGTAGTTACTGTTTTACTTATACAGATTCTCATACATGGGTTAGTCTGGGAAACCATGTAATTCTTAGTACAACACTTATTATAATTACAAGGGTAACTGCCACCACCCAGCTTTTCAGTATATAACATAACTCATGGAAAGTTTTTGGGTAGTGTGGTAGATGTATAGGCACGTGAGTAAGTATTATTTTCTGGGAACCAATGTTTAGAAGGAGTAGAGTGGTGATACTCGTAGATTACTAATTCAATATTTATTAACACAGTGAGTGGATAAGATGCATCTTAAATTCACTCAGTCAAAACAGAACCGCAATTACTTATTAAGTCATCAAACACTTCAAGAACTTATTACCTCCTTAAACGCCTCCAAGTATTTATTACTTCATTAGACAATTGTTGTATTATTCCTCTGACAAGTAAGATTCAGGAGTTACTACACACGGTCAGATAACACTGGACCCTGAGGTCGTACTTTTATAAGTAACATATTACTGCTTCAATACTTGGTGATAACATTATACACTCAGGTTATCATTTCAAGGTTACTACCGATAAATACATAACGCCCTGGACAAACTCCACAATTATAACAACATACAATACCTCCTGTTAGTTTGCAAGGAACAACATGGCACTTTAACTCTCATCCAGTGGTTCCATACTTAACCTGGGATGACTATATTTCTGCTAGTCATCCCCAAGCATGGATATTAATACGGCTCCATACATATAGCCAAGAACAGTAGAGGGGCCACGAATCCACGATCACAAGACGGAGTCCGCGGGCCCGAGTTATTGACAGGCTCGCTCGCTAGCTCGGAGCGCCTGGCCAGGGGAAGGTTGACTCGTGGCGGTGGGCCGTGGCATCTGCCAAGGAATCTCGCCTAGGGATTCTAATCTCGCCACCTCAAAGACATCCTTCGAGAGCCATCTTGCCCATAGGCGGCTCCCGAACCTCAGAGAAATCACAGAGGGAGTGAATATTTAACTTCACTAAACAAACATACGCCTGGCAACGGTCCAGACTATATCTAAATCTCTATGTTACTCGACTTAATTGGCACAGAAGTTACTATGTTAAAACATGAACACTGATATTCACAAAATTGACTAAGTTAAACTGAATTAATATGGCGGCGCGGAACACACGTGAACATACCTGGAGACGTGGAGGAGAAATCACAGAGGGAGTGATTTTTCCTCGCGCGCCGGCATATATCCGAGCCTGAGGGCATATCCCTACTAGAAAGACTAATTTCACTAACAATAGACCCTCTTTTCAAAGTAATCGTTGGACACCTAGCTGTGACCGTCAGTGTCACAGATCAGGCTAATTTTCTACATCTATATTTATGATCTAATCAGAGATTGAGTTTGTCAGTAAAGAGGTGAAATGGAGTTATATATGCGTTCTCAACTCTATTGGCCTGACCGCAAACCACATCCCAGGTCAAACGGCCGTTAAGTCTTGGAGAATTTTGAGTTTGACAGGAACTGTTCAGGAGATTAATGACTTTCTTAAATAGACAACTGACACTAACTAAACTATAAACATCAGATTCTCTGATGTCAGGGCGACAAAATAATATAACTTCAGTAGCGGTCAGAAACTCATGGGTATCCCCACGGACGACATAAAATACGCCACTCAAGCTGGCAAACTCAACACTGGCTTACTTGACACATTTTACTAACAATAAGGACAGCTGAAGCGTTCAACACCACTCACAATGGATCTTGAATGTTCCAACTGTAAACAGACATATCTAAGTTGACTCAAAACAAGGGTGTTCTCTCTCACATTCAAATTCATTTTGTAGAGAGGTTAGTTTCAGTAAGTCAGAGAAAATGGGATAACGGAGGACTGAGGCGTCTTGAAGTGATCAGAAAAACGGACTCCTCAGATGGGCTATTGAGTGTAATATGAATCATTTGATTTTGGCGTTAACTGACGTGTATGACCGTGGTCGTTACAGGGTGACCATTCTAATCCCTCTAACTATCGCTCCATTGCCCTAACTTCATCCCTCTCTAAGATTTTCGAAACTATCTTGAACTCCCATTTTCTCCGTCACCTTGAACGCCTTCTCTTTTGTCGGATCACCAGTATGGCTTTCGCCAGGTGAGATCTACTGGTGATCTGCTCTCCTACTGCACCCATCTTTGGTCATCCTCTCATAGGGATTATGGGGAAACTTTCGTCGTAGCCCTCGACATCTCCAAAGCATTTGACAGGGTATGGCACAAGTCGTTGCTATCTAAACTTCCCTCTTTTGGTTTCTCTCCCCCACTTTGTTTTCTCATCTCTAGCTTCCTTGAGAACCGATCCGTGGCAGTTGTTGTCTAGGGATCGATCTCTCGCTCTTTCTCTAACAGTAGTGGTGTCCCACAGGGCTCTGTTCTTTCACTCTCTTCCTTTTTTTATCAATGATTTACCTCACACTACAACTAATTCTATCCATTCTTACTCTGATGATCCTACTCTTCACTCTTCTTCACATTTTCCTCTTCATCCTAACTCTCAAACTAGATCTGTTTCTAGAACTGATATCATCACTTCTATCAATGCGGATCTGTGCATCTCTGAATGGGGAGGTACAAACTTGGTTAAGTTCAATAGTAATAAAACTCAATGTTTACCAATTATACTTTGTAAATTAGATGATCTCCCACCAATTACATTTCAGGATGCTATCATCCTGCCAAATTCTGAAATAAATATGTTAGGCCTCACCATTTCCTCCAATATGTCCTGGAAATTACACATCCTTAATATAGCTAAAGCTGCCTCCCGAAAGTTGGGAATGATGTACAGATGCCGTAGCTACTTCACTCCTGAGTAGTTGCTCCAAGTATATAAAGGATTCATTCTGTCCAACTATTAGATAGGGTGGAATCAAAGGCATTTCGTCTTATTAACTCTCCTCCTTTAGTCGACAATCTCTCTTCCCTTTCTCTTCATCACAATGTTGCTTCACTCTCTCTTTTACAGGTACTTTAACGGGCAATGTTCGGTGGATTTGGCATCCTGTGTACTGCCGGCAAGGCCATGGGATCATAACACATGTCTTGCCGCGGTGCCCACCGTTTCTCTGTGGATGTCAGTCACACGAGAATAACCCGTTATAGTACCTCCTTCTTTCCTCACACAGCCAAACTGTGGAATGCTCTGCCTTCTTCTGTGTTTCCATACTTATACACTCTGTCTCTCTTTAAAAGCTGGTTTCCCGGCATCTTCGTGGTGTAGATTAACACAATACTGTACCTGTATAACCTTATCCTTCTCTATTTCCAATTTCTTTCTGGGGTTTTTTTTCGCTCCCCAGACCCCGTTGTGGGTCGTTTGACCTGTGCCTGGGTTGGCTAATTCCCGTAAAAAAAAAATAATAATTAAATATTATTTATATACTCATTAGTTCAACCTCTAAAGTAGACACAGAGGTGCAGTCATCAGTTTAATGATTATGAATTTATTGTTACAAAAATAACCCCAGACAACTTGATTAATTGGTCACTAACAGTAACAATATGTTACGATGGGAACAAGACACTTTTTGTTGTCATAGTCCACGCTACTGAACCATATGTTAAGGTGGGAACTAGAGTCTATTTAGTGTATTTTTATTTATATACAGAAATATGGAAATAGTGTACAGTACACCCTCGGTATACTCGTTCATTCTCTGTTATTTCGATCATGTTTCCACTCTTTAAAATGAATAGGCTTCTAAGGTAATTGAATTTTTTCTATATACTTTTCACTTGTGTTCCATTAATTTCAATATTTGATTAATCTTCTTCATTACAGCCATTCAAAGTTATCTTTTAAATCTCCCTACAGGCCATTCAAATTCATATCAATAATGATATGGGGATAGTACACTTCCTTGTGCATTATCATTATTATTATTATTATTATTATTATTATTATTATTGTGGAAATTAATTTGTACTGTATAATTCCACGTAATGATATTACATTGTAAATAACACCGTGTAGCAACTTGCCCCGTGGAACCCTGAAGCACCTACTTATATTCGGGTAGTGAGATGGCGTGAATTCAACGTGAAATAATAGACTTGTTGTCAGGGGTAGATCATGTATTTTTCACAATAATTCGTATAATCCATGATTCACGTGTATAAAAATATAAGTATTAGTGTTTGTTTATTACTATTATAAATAATTAGTCCGATGAACGTCAGTAGCAATCAGATAGTTTTATTGGGTTAAGGCGAGTTAATATTTCTCGTCTAATTAATTTAAATTTGTTAAATTAGTTTATAAATAAACTACAGGTAATTATCGATTATCATTGCATTTTAACAGTAAAACTAAGTTATACGGATGTACTTTAAACTACTGTAATAAATTAGTTAAGCATGAGGTGTCAAATGATGTTTGGTTCCGTGAGACATGCCTGAATCCTTTCTCGACCAGAGCGAAGACACGTCTGACATGACCAACAAGTGATTGTGTTTACTTAATGCTCCGGTTATTGTCTCAATGTGACAACATTACAGACTGGCTGAAGTCTTCAGAGAACTTCATTAAATATTCATAACCCCGTCCTACGATAAGGTAAAACTAAGTACTGTATCTGAAAGAACTGTATGAGAAAGGTGATTTCAAGTTAGCAAAATAAATTACTGTATTTGTGAGCGTAAAAAAATACTACAATTATTGTTGTTCATTATTTTTTGTTAGAGCCCTGTATCTGGGTCCGTTAACAAAATAATACAGTAATACCTCGGTTTACGCGGTTCTCGTTTACACGTTTCCACATCTAAGCGGTACCCAGCCAGAACCGGAATGCCCAATTTACCCTGCATCTACTCATATACGCGGGAAGCGGCGCTGGCAGGGTGCGCACAAGGTCGCCCAGTCATCAAAACATTACCGAGTTCTTCACCCGCCATCCACCACAGCCGGCCCAAGTCAGTGATAGTGCTAGTAATAGTGAGGATATGGACTTATATGGACTTTGAGGGGTTTGACAAAGAGGCCCTGCAAGCCTCTGTGGTGGATAGTGATGCAATTGATACAAGTGATACAGGTGAGGGCCAATAATCTGCCCTCTGCTTCGGAACCAACCCCCCATCCCCGTGTGCCCAGCCATCTTTTCTACTAATGCATGTGTTAAAAAACCTAATATTATTGATATTTATCTTAATTATTAATTGTGTGTGCATACCAACATAAAATTAAGATTTTATTTTTACTACAACGTAGGTATTGTGTCTGAAAAAGTGTAGTTTGGGAGTCGACCCAGTCTCTATTGCAATTAATCCCATATGTTCTGTTATTCCATTTACGCGTTTCTCGTTTTACGAGCTACTCCGCGGGTTCAATTGACCGCGTAAATCGGGGTATTACTGTATGTTTAACTTAGGGATCGTCAGTAGGGTTTAATGAGGGGCAGCTGTGACATAATGGGCAGGAAGCTCACTTCCCAAGCAAGTGGACTCCGGTTTAATCTCTGGGAAAGTTGAAATGAAGCAAGTTTTTTTTATACATATATACCATATGCCTCTGTCTACCCGGCAGTAACTGGAGACCTTGATATTCTGAAACTTCCTAGGTAATGGTCATGTTGGCGACAACGTCTGCACCCAAAGAAGTTTAAGCCTAGGTGGCCTTAGGGCCCATCCGCTTTGGACATGAGGAGCAAACATTAGTATAATCTGTTTCTGGGCATCACAGGCACACCGGCTCGTGTTGGCCATGAGTTCACCAGTGTTCGAAGCTATGTTGTATGGCCCCCTGGCAGAAGGCCCTGACTTAACAATCCACGATGACCCTCCAGAGGCCTTCGAATGGTTGTTGGACTATATGTACAGGGGTCATACTAGTCTACCAGCAGTACCACTCACAGTGCAGGTGTACCAGCTGGCCAGCAAGTACCAGATGGAAGCTCTTATGACTTTATGTTCACAGGTAAACTAAATTTTAATTACACAAGTTTTTATCATTACAGTCAAAGTATTTCATTCAGCGGAGGTGTTAATATGACTTTTAGTCATTTGACCACTTTCGACATTTTATTTAACTAACGGCAGACGATTTTCTTCGGCAGAGACTGACTTCCGTATACAAGTGGATAATAACAGAGCAGCTTCAGGAATTATCGTGAACATAATTGTTAGGTTTGAACATTATAGCTATTTTTTCTTTGTTATACAGGTGTCATCATCATCATCATCATTGTATGGCCATTTTCTATGCTTGTGTGGGTTAGGCAACTTTCAGTAGATAGACAAAAATAGAACACACAATGTTGGGGCGAGTGATCAGTATATTACACCAACATTGTAAGAAGCATTTATGTCTACTGAGTGCAATATCCTTCCTATCCCAAGAACCGCTGGATCTTGACCAAGGCACCCCCAGTCTATCCAGCTGTGAATGGGGAAGAAAAGGAGGTCGAGTGAAGTGTCGGCCACATTGGCTCCTTGTGCACCGAAGACTTGGCTGGGATTCACTTTAATTTTTCTTTCGTAAATAACGAAATATGATCTTCACAATAATAATATTGAAAACATTTGTTACATGCTATAAGTTCTGGGCTGAGGATTACTGTTCTCCACATATGGTCGACCTTTAGCAATGGCTCACCAATATACTGTGTTGCCAAAATAAATGATTCAGTAAACACGACCATGAAAACATCTTCCAAAAGTGGTTGACATATTTTATATGTGATTTTTTTTTTTTTTTCATGCGAGAAACTTTCTCGTGTCTGGCGATGATCATTGTACACTACGACCTGAAGGCCCATGGAAGGAGCGGAGGAGTAAAAGATATGCGTAAAATAACTGTTGGCGTCAACTGTGAACTAAGGCAGTAGTGAGTCGTGACTGACCCTCCAGTATCAGAAATAACTCAGAATTATCCATAAATAACGAAATAATTCCTCAGTGAAACTCTACAAAAAATATAAAATGCTGCAGTGGCATTTGCTGGACGGGGTTTTAAGTGTAGATGAAACCTAAAATGAAAAACCACAAAACAAAAATTTGAATTTCATCACTGTAATGAAAACATTAATTATATACCTTTTCACATATCTGTTGAGACATTGTTACATAGCTATTTGACAAATTTCATAACCGAATGACAGAACACATATCGAATGACAATCTAAAATAACTGTTATTTCATGCTAACAGAAGTGATTGACATAAGCTATGAAGTTGACAGACGTGAACAATAAACCGACAGTCTACATATAGTTTGAGAATGTAACAATTGGAGAATGACATACCACCAACAGTTATTTTAGATTGTCATTCGATATGTGTTCTGTCATTCGGTTATGAAATTTGTCAAATAGTTATGTAACAATGTCTCAACGGATTTGTGAAAAGGTGTATATTGACATAAATATTTTCCAGATGATTGACGAAGATCTTTGTCCTGTAATACTAGTCTTAGTTACCTCGTATCTTTTGTGCTACGATAAGGTCATCATTAAATATAGCTGACCTGAAATGTTGCCACAAATGCTCTTGTTTACTCTGAGCACACCATAAGGAGATAATGAATTTGGTATATAATCATCACCAACAAAAGGTCACCTTTAGGTATAGAGTAAAACCAGGGTGTTTAACAGTGCTGCCGGCACTATTTTGTCTTAAATAAAAGAGGAATAGAACTACTTAATCTAATTATTTACAATTTATAATGTCACTAAACTAATTAGAATTATGTAGCATAAAAATATATACTAAAACATTCTCAGAAAACAGCAGACTTAGTGACAATACTGTACTTTGTTAATAAGATCAAAATTATTAATAAATATTTATCATGCCGTGCAGCACCTAAAGGCGACGCTGTCGGCCACGAACCTGCCTGAAATGTACGACACAGCCATCCTGCTTCAGGACAACACCCTCCTGCAGCAATGTTCCCTGGTAAGTAAAGAACAGATCAATGTATGAAATACTTTTATATGTTATTGCATTAGCCTGTAGTGGATTTCTCCCCTACAAACGCTGTTTGTCCCTGCGTCGCCGACCCCGCGAATTCCCCAGTGTATGCCTCGTGGTCTGGGTCAACCAGCGCCGCCATACATCACGGAGGTCAACTACTAAGCCACGCCTACCCCTGCTATTTAAGACCTGACCTCGTGGTGATCTCTCTTTCTACCTACACCGACCAGCCAGTGGCACCTCCTCCTCCTCCGCCTGCCTGGCGGTCCTCGCTCCCGCCGGCGAGCATGGCGACCCACAAGCTGTCCTCCTCTGAGCACCCTCACCAACCAGCTCTCTCTACATCACGCTTGTAACCACGCTGCCACTTCCCAGCACCAAGCTGCATTGTACATCCAATACAACATGTATACAGAGAGCACATCGTGATTTTTGAGTCTCGAACCCAAACATCCATTACCCCACAAATGGTGACCCCGGAGTGACCACTCACACAGGATGAAGGAGAAACTGATCACTCTCCCAGTCTTCAAGCAACATGGAAGACTGGCTTATCCACCCAGAAGCAGCTCTCATCGGCTCTACAGCTACTGTCTCTAAACCGCAGGTTAGACACCCTAGAGCAGCTCTGCTACTCTAAGCAGACAGCCGCTCCTCTTCCTGCCCCAAGCACCACGTCCTACCGACCCCAACACATCCGTCCTGCCTCAGACGCCGCCCCGGCCCAGCAGTACCCCCTGCCGCTTCTCCTGACGCGGCCCCTGCTCCTGAGTGCGGACCCACACACCCCTCTTTTCTCCCTCAGGTACTCCCTACTAATGTCCTGCACCCTGCTGCTGTCGTGGACCCAGCTGCTGTCACGAGCCCTCATCCGCTTCTGCTGACGCAGCCCCTGCTCCTGACCCAGGCCCACACACCCCAGCAGGAGCATCTGACGACTCTGTACCTGCCGTGAGGGAAGCACAACATTCATCGCCTCCACACACCCCTTTTCTCCCTCTCTACTCCCACAGATAGTGTGTATCTAGACAGTTGTCTCCTCTAGCTGCCGGCTCATCCACGCCATCGCCGTTATGGCTCACATGTGGCATGCACCGCCCGTTCTGCCTCACATGTGCCATGCAACCCTGCAGACAACAAGTCTCCTACACCGCCTGGAGGGAAGGAGGGAGTATTGTAGTGGATTTCTCCCCTACAAACGCTGTTTGTCGCTGCGTAGCCGACCCTGCGAATTCCCCAGTGTATGCCTCGTGGTCTGGGTCAACCAGCGCCGCCATACATCACGGAGGTCAACTACTAAGCCACGCCTACCCCCGCTATTTAAGACCTGACCTCGTGGTGATCTCTCTTTCTACCTACACCGACCAGCCAGTGGCACCTCCTCCTCCTCCGCCTGCCTGGCGGTCCTCGCTCCCGCCGGCGAGCATGGCGACCCACAAGCTGTCCTCCTCTGAGCACCCTCACCAACCAGCTCTCTCTACATCACGCTTGTAACCACGCTGCCACTTCCCAGCACCAAGCTGCATTGTACATCCAATACAACATGTATACAGAGAACACATCGTGATTTTTGAGTCTCGAACCCAAACATCCATTACCCCACAAGCCCTTGTCTAACAAACAGCAATACTTATATAAATGTGGGTTACATACATTAGGTTTATATAATTACATCAGGGGGTAACTTTTCTATGAACATGTGACAGTGTATTCTCACTGTTCCCTCACACCTTGACCACAGAGTCATCAATTAAGTAGCTGGCTATCGCCACTGGGACGTGTGCTCTAGGAAGCTAGATATACCCAAGCTTCGTCCATTATTAACGCTCACAGCTCATAGTGTTAATTACGATGATATCCCAGTTTCAAAACTTAGCCCATAAACATTATGAATGTGGTTTCCAGTTCACCTCTAGTTAGTGCTACCACAGGAAAACGGAAACTGCAACATTATTCTAAACTAAACTTGTACCATATAGCAATACATGACAAACTGAAAGAGGACTAATTAAGACATGATCAGATCGGTGTGCTGTACAGTACACCGAGACACACATCAACATGAAGTGACAGACACACAAAGAGGACTAAGGCAATTGAGGGGCTATCCTATGGCGCCATACCTAAGGTACGCCTTTATGGCGGAAATGACAATACGTTAGTTAGACGGCAGACTCATTTTGACACTGATGCTAGGAACATTTTAAAGTTTGGAGGCAATGTGCAACTGCCTGTTGGTGGCTGTGATGGCCATTTTTAAAGTGGCCGCAACATCACATTAAAATACTGTACTCAGTATCTCAGTTTCTATTGTAGTTAGACCTTTGATTTTTGTGGCTTTACTCATGTTTTCAGGCCCAATATTGGCACTGCTGTACGATATGTCATTCTTTCTGAAATCCAAGTTGACAGGTGTAGCAGAATTACTCTTCTAATGTGTTATCTTACTTTAAACACTTACAAACAACAATAAATATAAAAAGCCCCCATTAATATTTCAATTATTTGTTATACAGTACAGGAATAACTATTATTCAAAATACTGTATGTTTGTGGTAGATCGCACAAAGAGTGTCTCAGAGAAAGTGAGACTACCAGAGAAAACCAAACCCCGGTCACAAAAGCAGCTTTATCAGTGCGACAGGATCGAAGTTTGTTCTCTACATGTCAAGTCCGTGATACCAACCTTACTGACTTCTTCCAACATCTGTCTATGATTCTATGGAAATATGAGATTTGGAATTAAGTTAAACTTGCTTCTTCTTCTGGAAGACTTAGTACCATACCATGAGAGTGACAGTTTCCAACATAATGTAGATATGGCAATTCTTGATGGAGCAGCAAGTGTCAACATGGTCAAGCCAGATACTTGAATATGTACACCAGCTCATGGAATACATCAAGCGTCAATTTAAAGGTTCTGTGAAGCGAGTAGATATGGTGTTTGATGTATTCAAAGCAGACAGCGTGAAATCAGAGACAAGAGAAAAGGGGGAACGTGGTACCAGACGACGAGTTGATGGAAGACAAAAGCTCCTAGGGAATTGGCCGGGCTTTCTGGAAGAGAGTGAAAATAAAAAAAAACTCTGCCATTTTATCAGTACCCAGGTCAACCTGGAAGAGTTACCATGTATTGTATTGGTTATTATCAGGAACATGTAATATGATCGGAACCAACCTATCCAACTGAAGGACTATCCCCATGTTAAGATGAGGAGGCAGACACCTGCATGGTTCTGCATGCTACAGACGAAGTACATCGAGGATACAGAATAATAGGCAATGGATGTCTTTGATACGGGACGGTCCTTCCCTTATCTTGACGTTACACAGATGGCCGAGGTATTAGGTGAGGAAAGACGTTCAGCTCTGCCTGCTTCCCATGCACTAACTGGCTGTGATGTCACCTCATCATTTACAGAAAAGGGCAAGCGTACAGCTTGGATTGCTTGGCAAGCTTACAATGGACCGACAACTGCCCAAACTCCAACACCAGATAGCACGGCAGCCATCCTCCCATCCATCGAAAGATATATCGTGATAATGTATGTTAGTGCAAGGCAGGTTCTGTTCACACAAAAGTGACGAGAAATTGAAAACTTACCACCAATGCATGATGCACTCACTCAGCACTTGCTTTGAGTTGGCTATGAAGCTGGTCATGAATGGGGCCAGTCGTTGTTGAAGCAGGTGTTGCTACCTAGCCCAGCAGAATCTGGATAGACAAGTGAGACAGTGTCAAATGTGTGGAAGCCTAAATGAATGACACTACCGCCTGCCAGGGAAGCCTGTGTAGTTAATGCCACTTTTAGGTGTGAATCTAGCGAAATTCATAAATAGGAGTTGACAACTGGAAGGAGTTCAGTATCAATGTTGGTAACACTGTTCGGGTAATTAACTAGATTTAGAATTTTTTGCTTACCGTAAATGAAAATATACAATACAACATCCACAGAAACAAGCTACATAACAGATACAAACAAACATATTTCGTTCTCAGAACTAGTATTCACGTCTTGGTCTTATCAAACGTACCATGAGTATGATATGTGATTACTGCAGGGGGACGTCGGATATGGAGGATACAGGCCTGACCAGTGCAACGTTTAGGAAGATGCTAACTGCCGTAAAGCAGGAAGGCTGTTGCATGCTGGTATTGCCCTGACTGCATAGTCAAGGTGAAAGAGGCGATTGCAAGCCATAAGGGAACGAGTTCCCTAGGGACGAAAATAGATAAAGCTGGAGCCTTGCTGGTTGACAAACTGGAGCAAGTTGAGAAAGAGATCCTTGCTCAGACTGAGGAAGTAGCCGACAGAATGGAGGTGGTTGCTAAGAGGAGTTATGCTGAGGCATTAGCAGGGCCACGTGGGGTGGCAGGATCAGAACAGGTTCTACAGCAGCTAGGGACTCTGAAGAAGTGTGTCGAAGAAATGAAAATTAACGGACCTACTGTTAGGGGAGAGGAGGAACAACGGGAACTTTTCCAGTGCAGGAACAATGTAATAGTTTTGGAGTCCCCGAGAGCCAGGCGGAGGCAACTGAGAGTAAGGTAACACACGATAAAATGCAGTTTCAAAATATTTGTACAGAGGTTCTGAAGATGCCATCAACCCCACAGGATGTGAGGAGGCTGGGACAAAAGCAGGGGATAAGCCTCGCCCCCTCAGGATCACACTAGTGAGCAAGGAGGAAAAATGGCGGGATATTCGGCAGGCAAAAAACTTAGCAAGGAGCGAGGCATTTCGGGATGTATTCATTCACCCAGACCGCACGGTAATGCAGAGGGAACAGCACAAGAAGCTCCTGTAGGACTTGAAGCAGAAGAGGGAGGAGTCGAGGAGGAATGGGGACAGGTGTACATGGGTTATACTCAGGGGGAGGGTAGTGGAACCAAGTGTGCAGACACAGGGCCAGGGGGCAGCAGTGCACCCTCCACCCACTCAACCCCCCACCCGGGAGGCGGCACCAGCTCAGCCTACCGGACAGGAGGGGGCGAGCGCCGTGTAAACAATGACATTTCTAACCACACCCTGCAAAATACAGTGTACTTAGCAAAGGCTGCAGCTTCTGAGAATGTGGGGGGAGCGGGTTTATTACTAAGAGCAGAGACGTTACCGAGAACAAATTCTGGCTTGAATGTCATGTACACTAATACTGACACGTTCCTTGATAAGAGAGAGGAGTTTGAAACACTACTAAGAGTACACCAACCAGATATTGTAGGAGTTGTAGAACTGTTGTACAAGAACAGGAAAATCGACCCAGAGGAATGTGAGTTCAGTATTGCTGGATATGACTCATTTACGAACGTTTCTCAAGAAACTAGCAAGAGGGGTGTGGTTATCTATGCTTGGCAAGACCTTAGAGCCAGCCAGGCGAGGGTAAAGGTAGAGGATGTTTTTGAAGAGTTCAAGTGGTGTAAAAATAAATTAAAGGGAGGGGACTTACTTATCGTCGGGTGTATCTACAGATCCCCAAACTGTGGCCCACTAAATCAAAGGAACTTAAGAGCCTTAATAGACAACACGGCGATGCTCAACCCTAGCCACCTCCTTATCATGGGGGACTTTAACTATGGCGACATCGACTGGAGAAACGAGTTCACCCCAAATGACTTGAATAACCCTGCTACTCTTTTTGTAGACACTCTGAGAGATAATTTTCTGTTCCAACATGTTAGAGACCCGACACATTACAGAGGGGAGCAAACACCCAAGCCACTAAACCTCATCATAACAAACAAGGAGAGGAGGGTATGGTGGCCAAACTGGAACACCTTGCCCCAGTTGGCACCAATCACCATGTGCGTTGTCATTCAGATTTAACTGTTACCTAGTTCAAGATAAGGCCAGGCCAAGGTGCATATATTACAAGGGAAATTACAACGGGATGAGGAAAGAGATGAGAGGTATCCACTGGCCTGACTCACGAAGGCAAAAGAACGCAGACACTACGCTGAATATCATAACTAGTAAAGTGACCCATTTGACCGATAAATATATACCCAAGACCAAACCCAGTGCCTCTAGGAATACGAGGGGATCCCTACACATGAACCATGCGGCGGTCGACAAAGTTAAGAGGAAAACCCAGAAATTCAAGACGTGGGTTGGGTCAAACGGTGAGCAGGACAGGAGGATGTATGCAAGAGCCAGAAACCAAGCAAAGGTAGAGTTTAGAAGGGCTGAAAAGGATTTCCAGAGGCTGGTTGCAAGTGAGGTCAAGTCAAACCCAAAGGCGTTTTACCGCTATGCAAAGTCGAAATTAAAAACGCGAGTAGGAATATCAGACCTGAAGCTTGAAGATGGTAGTTACGCAGATTCTGACCAGGATAAAGCTGAGGCATTAAACAGCTTCTTTTCTTCTGTGTTCACAAGAGAGGATACGATTAACCTTCCTGCGTTTGAGGACAGACGGTTCGACACAGCACTGACCCACATTGTGTTCACAGAAGAGGGTATTAGAAATAAACTGTCAAAGCTAAAGGTCCATAATAGTCCCGGCCCTGAGATGGTGCATCCTAGAGTGCTCAGAGAGTTGAGCAACGAGCTTGCCGAGCCCCTGAAGATCCTGTTTTGTAAATGCCTGGATGAACAAAAGGTCCCCAGTGATTGGAAAGTGGCTTATGTGAGTCCTATCTTCAAGAAGGGCGATCGTCACTCCATGAACAACTATAGACCGGTGAGCGTGACCAGCATATTATGTAGAGTACTTGAGAGTATTTTCAGAGATGCAGCGATGGAACATCTACTACGAAACAACCTTGTAAAGGATTGCCAACACGGTTCAATGCCGGGGCGCTCCTGCTTAACACAATTGCTCAAGGTATTGGATATTTGGACCCATATTCTGGTACGGGGTGGTAATATCGACAATATATACCTAGATTTTGCCAAAGCTTTCGACAGTGTACCCCACGAAAGGCTCAAAATCAAACTGGAAGGGTACGGAATTCGGGCAAATGTCCTAGCGTGGATAGAAGACTTTCTACATGACCACAAACAGTATGTGGTGATTAATGGCAAGAAATCATCATCCATACCTGTCACAAGTGGGGTACCTGAGGGTACCAGAGTGTATTGGGCCCGCTGTTGTTTGTTTGTTTCATAAATGACATGCCTGATGTAGTACACTCCTCCATACAAATGTTTGCCGATGACGCCAAGTCATTTTGGGAAATCAAGAACCAAGCGGACTGTGAAGAGCTGCAGAAGGACCTCTGTTGGCTCCAAGAATGGTCGAAGAAATGGCTACTGAGATTCAATGTCACGAAGTGTAAGAGGATGCACCTGGGGCATAACAACGGTAAAGAGGCGTATCATATGTCCCAACGGGATGAAAAAACTGCACTATTTGAGACCGAATGAGAAACGGACCTAGGTGTGTATGTTGACAATGAGCAGAAGTTCTCGGGCCATTGCGATAAGATAAAGCAGGCAAATAAATTATTGGGTCTTATAAGAAGGTCGTTCAGATATCTAGACGGTCCGTCCCTCGTAACGATCTTCAAGAGTAAAGTACTTCCCCATCTGGAGTACTGTCACCCCATCTGGTCCCCGAGATATGTGAGGGACTGTCAGTTGGTTGAAAATTTTCAAAGGAGGGCCACCAGACTGGTGCCTACACTTCGGCACCTCAGCTACCCTGAGAGATTGGAGCGCCTGAACTTGCCTAGCTTCTACTACAGATGGGCAAGGGGTGACCTAATTGAGGTGTATAAGCATCTCAAGGGGCACTACTCAGTCGAGTGTCCTTACTTGGAGCTGGCGGACGCTCGCCCCACAAGGGGTCACAGATCAAGATTGAAGAAGCCACAAGTCCAGAAAACTGTGAGGGCAAACTTTTTCGGAGTGAGAGTTGTGAACTCTGGGAACAATCTACCAGAGAGTGTTGTGACGGCACCGAGTGTGAGCTCTTTCAAGACCAGACTTGACCAACACTGGAGCAGGTTCAGGTACATTCAGGAGCCGGTGCATGCCCAGTACTTGCCAACAGTGCGTAACAGAGAGGTGACCGATTGCCCAAGCGGCTAACGAGCTGATCTGTTGATGAAGAGGATAAAATGAAATTAAAAGTTATCAGAGACGTGACCGATCGCCCAAGCGGCTAACGCGCCGATCAGTGGTGAAGAGGATAAAAGAAAAGAAAGAAAGGACACTGGTGGCGGTGGTCGCCGTCACATAACCTGACCACACAGCTTTGAGAGGTCTAAGCTACTGTAATCAACTAAAAAGTACACAAACTCTCAGGTACCACAGCAGGCTAATCAACCAGTGACGGCTGAATAGCCACTGAGTAACTTTTATGCATTTCTTTTGGAAGACATTTTGTCTGATAATTAATAATAGATATTGTGAATGTGTAAATAATAATAAGTTTAATGACTATAAATGAATAGCCTCATTGATAAGCTATGCTAACCTAACATAACCTGACCAACTTACCTTGTAACGGTAAACAGCGTCATGAATGAAAATGCAAATTTTAACACATAAAAATTAATTTTAATTACATTGTAGCAACAAAAACAAAAAGTTATCTCTTTTTGGCAAAAAATGCCATTTAGTGTGACACACACACACACACACATGTGCGCACACCTTAAGAATAGTCACTTACATAATGTTGATAATATCTCGGATCACGTCCCAATTTTTGCCAAGTATAAAACAGTCACAAGATCTGAAAGGTCTAGTATAGTCCCAATAAAATACAAAGACTACAGCGCCGACAACGTGCTCCTTTTTTAAAACAACTTACTGAATGTTAGGTGGTATCTTATCTATGCCTCCGACAACCCTAACGTTAACTGCTGCAACTTCTCTTGCATCTTCAATGCTTGCTTTGATAAATGCTTCCCGCTCAAGACTAAGTCAGTGAAAACTGTATCCATTTTTAAACCCTATAACACAAGTGAAATCAAGAACAATGATAAAAGAAAAACAAACTCCAAAGGTAATTTGCAAAAAGACCCATAACTTTCGGTGATGCTTACCAAAGTGTCAGGAATAGTGTAACTCAACCAGCTAGAAATGCCAAGCGTAGCTATTATACAAATAAGCTCCAGTCATCATCAAGCAACTCTTTTCAGAACAGGAACACCCAACCTTCGGCCCCCACTCAGCTTTTATGAGTATTTTATTAATGTTGGCAAAAATCTTGCAGAGAGCATCCCTAATCACCTTGAGGAATTTAGAGCCTACCTGCAAAACAGACAGCCAAATGAGCTGTTCTTATCCCCTATCACAGCAGATGGATTATTGGCCATCATAAAAAATTTCCAAAGATGCAACGGCAGGCGAAGACAGTATACCAATGAGCATCATTAAGAAAGTAGCCCACTTATTACTACCTGTTCTCCTACACATTTGCAACTCCTCTTTCTCTAGTGGTGTCTTTCCGGAAAAACTGAAAATTGCTAAAGTTCACCCAGCATATAAAATATCTGGGGACAAAGGTCTTTTCCAGACTTACCGCCCCATATCAATCCTCCCAGCCGTAAGTAAGATACTGGAGAAGCTAGCATGGAGTACTGTTGGCTAAATTTCTTCTGCACTGTCAATAACATCCTTACAGACTCTCAGTGGCAGGGGTGTTTCTCAATGCTATCACGATCAAGCCTCGCCTCTTATTTTGACTAGTGGCAGAATCCTGATAAAGAGGAGTGATGGCATAACAATATCAATAGTAACTTAACTATTATCTTCTGATATAAAATAAAATGTACGGAATTAAGTGTCAGATAATTCTATACTGTACATGTCACTGGGAACGTTTGTAAGATAGTTATATTTATTATTCGTTGGTGTACTGTTGTGGTGTTTTTTGTAAATGTTGTGTTGTTGTAAATGTTGCAATATCAGGTGTTGTGTTTTTGTAGTTGTGTTTTTGTAGTTGTTGTGTTCTTATAGTAAAGTAGATATTGTTATTATATTAATTATGGTAGTGTTACTATTAACCTCCATGTTGTAGATAATGAGTTGTCTTCCAAAAGGTTGTATTATTATACTAGAGGTTGTAATGTTATTATATAGGTTTTTATAATATAGGTTGTGCTGTAATAACTTAGGTTGTGTTATACTGGAGATTGAGCTGATATAATTTAAGTTGTGTTATACTAGAGGTTGTGTTGTCATAATAGAGGTTGTTGTTAAGGTGTAGGTTGTGTTGGCTGTTATACTAGTGGTTACTATGTTATTGGTTGTGTTGTTATGCTATAAGTTGTTATATTAAAGGTTGTATTGCAGGTTGTGAACCACTCGCCGACAGCTGTGTTATCGTCTCCACAGTTTGGTCGGTTGACTAGGAGCGCACTAAAGCATCTCTCTCTGCAGCCTCTACATATCACGACAGAAGTGGTCCTCCTCAGGGCTCTCTTAGCCTGGTAAGTCCACCTTTTACTTAACAACGATTCAACACCTTCGCACCTTGTCAGTTATTGTAATTTTATCGGGAATTTCCACGTTTACTACAACCACTTAACCCAGTTTTGCCAAAGCTATCATTAATCTTCTTCCCCGTCATCTGTTCTTTATTAACCTCACATTTGTTATGGTGCTGGCTGCTATATCAAGAGTCCTCCTTCGTTATCACTTTCATCAGTCTGTTTCCCTTGCAATTTTTTTTTCCATTTCTCAATAGCTGTCCGAAGTATTTCATTATCTTGTGTGCTTGTAATCATCCTAATGTTAAAAATTCAGTGGACAGGGCTTTGAATTAAAGGGAAATTGTGGGACAAAACATGCAAAAAACAAACAATACCAAACCTAGCGAAACGTAACGAAACTATAACAGAAAACTTTAAAGTGTACTATTTAAGAACAGGAGTCCGTAGCTGAGATAGGAAACTTTTGAATACAGTACAAGAAACATTCTTAAATTTATCAAGACCACACCATAAATGGTGGAGGTAATACATATTTTTTTTTTTTTTCAAAACAAAAAGATCATCAAGAACCTAACCTCAGTCAACGAATCAGAGAACCGTCCTCATATTTGAGGGTTGGCGACCAAAGTCCTCCACTCCAAACGTTTTCGGGCTATTTCTACCATTCCTCCAAGGCTTCTAACTTCATTCATCCATCCCAGTCTCCGCCTTCCCTTGACCCTCTTACCCTCAACTTGGTATTTCTAAGGATCGAACTTGGGTCCGCTTGCTAGTGAGGCGAGGATGCCGACCATTACACCACAGGTCACCACTTATTATATTATTATTATGCCGCGGCAAGCGGAAACTCCACTCCCCGTCTGTGCTCCAGATACCGGCCCCAACATTGTCGTCTGTGTACATGTGACCCTGGCGCTTTATCCTTCTAGAAATTGATAGAAAAGTTGTTTTAGGAGATCAGGATGTAGGCCACGATGTTTCCACATGAAAGTTGGGGTTCTCCCATGGCGGACACAACGAAATGGACACCAGCACCCTGGCACAAGGTCTGGAGCCAGACGGCCGAGGAGTGGGACCTATGCAGTTGCAAGTAGCGGGGGCTAGCGACAGCACACCAACCTGGGTGCCCTGTTTCTTGCCTCCTAGCCACAGTCAGCCCGAGTACCTTAACGTCAGCATATCCCTCCTGTTGTGGAGTGGGGCGACCTCCAGTCTTTCTAAACATGTACACCTGTAGGCACCCAGACATAGACGAAGGCATCGGTTCTGTATTCTGGTCAGCTTTGCGAGCGTGGTGTCGCTTGCAGATGCATACAGCTGGCAACCATAGTCAAGTTTTGATCTGATCAGGGTCTTATACCATTAAAAAAGATTTCCTATCGGCCCCCCATGAAGTACCTAATAAAACTTTCAGGATGTTTGTGATTTTAAGGCATCTACTTTCAAGCTCGTTAATGTGGTTTTTCCACGTTAATTTCCGGTCAAAATGAACACCGAGAAATTATATTGAAGTCTGAATTTTAATAGGAGTATCATTTAAGTTCAATAGTGGGTTATTTACGTTACGTTTTTTGGTGAAGACCACTCCTACTGTCTTCTCAACTGAGAGTCTAACTCCCCCATTGTATTGCTCACTCTTCAGCGTTTTTTAGGCCGACCTGCACTCTCTGTGCAGACCATCTCTCGACCCGAGAGGAGCGCCAGATTGCGCAATAGTCGGCAAACAAGGAAAATTTGAGGTCACTTAGGCTAGGTACTGTTGATAGGAAATCATTAATCATTATAAGAAAGAGTGCAGGACCGATGCCACTGCCTTGTGGGGCTAGGTTTTCTTGGACAAATGTGTCTGACATTACGTTATTTTTTAATTTGACGAAAAAAGTTGTCTTGCAAAAAATTTCTAATGAAAACAGGTAAATTACCTCTCAAACCTAAGGCCTGGAGCTTCATCATGAGGCCAGTTCGCCATGTCATGTCGTAGGCTTTTTCTATATCTAAGAATACTGCAAATTAATATTTCTTTACTGCAAACGGCCTTTGATATGTCTGTTTCAAGACTTATTAAATGATCTAGTGTGCTTCTACCTTGGCAGAAACCACACTGTCGATCATTCAATAAGTTGTTACTTTCTAAAAAATACATTGGCCTACGTTTTATCATACGTTCTGTGACCTTACACAGACAGTTTGTGAGTGCAATCAGACGGAACAAGTTGGTGTTCGTAGGGCATCTATCCCTCTCAGGGATCGGTACGACATGGGCATAGTGCCATGAGTTTGAAAACGTTCTGGACGTCCAGATCTCATTGTACACTTCTAGCAACTTGTCCAAGTTTCCCTGGTCAAGGTGCTTAATTATCTCATATTGAATACCGTCGGGTCCAGGAGTAGAGCCCTTACCCTTTTCCAAAGCTAAGGAAAGCTCCTCTGGAGAGAATTCTCGATTGTAATCCTGTTTCCCGTTTTCGAAGTAGAGATGCCCGAGCTCGGCACGATCACGGAACACGCAGACGTGTGGATTTGTGGAGCTACTGGCATCTGCGAATTTCTGGCCTAAGGCGTTGGCAGTGGCCTGGGGTTCGTCGAGAATTCATCCTCCACTATTCACCTGTGAGATAAAGGTCCTTCTTCTGTTTGATTTTATCCGGTTTATGGCAGACCATACCCGAGAAGAAGGTGTATCCCTGTTAATAATGGAGACGAATGCCCACCAAGACTCTCTCTTGCACTTCTTGATAACTTTCCTAGCTTTAGCTCTTGTTTTTTTTTTTATTCTATGAGGTTTTCCATAGATGGAGTTCTGTTGAAAACACGGCACCGCCTATTGCACTCACAAATCACTCGTCGGCAATCAGGTGTCCACCATGGAACCTTGTGGGTAGTTGCAGAAGTCTTAAGAATTGTTAAATCTGCTGCGTGTATTATAGCTTGTTCTATGAGTGTAATTTTGGTATTGATGTCTTCTCCAAAGGTGTCTATATGAAAGGATCTTGAGTAGACCCCCAGTCTGCTTTCTTAATGTTGTAGAGCACCTCGAGAGTAGCCGCTGGGGCGTCACACTCATAAGAAATGCTGATGCTGAACCAAATCGCCCATCTGCTCGAGTCGCACTACCGTCATTCAAGAGAGAAGTTGGAGTTGAATATGGTTGCAGCCACCTGCTCCCCCCTCCCGGACGCTGCCCCACTGCAGATGGCGAGCATTGAGGTCTTCAAGGATCATTCTTTTTTCCTGGTAGTTGGTTGAATAGCTCCTCAAGCTTACCTTCAGCAATGAGCCCGCCCGGCGGACAGTATAGTGAGCAAATGGTTACATAGTCAGATCGAAACTTGACTCTGCATGCTACAGCCTGCAGGTTCACGTTCAAGTCAACTCTTCGTTGGGCGAATTCACTCTTAATAAATAGGGCTGGGTTATCTCACCTGTATGCCGTGTTGTTGTTTAATACAGGTGGGTCGACCTGATCCACAAGTACCGTCTCTTGTAGGCAAACAACGTCTGGCCGAAATAATGACTTTAGTAAGAGAAATTCAGCATTTTTATTCCTAGCACTTCTGCAGTTCCACTGGATGATATTGAATTTTAAGTCTGGGAGTTGAAATGGTTAGCGTTTTGAGTTTTATTTCTCCTTTTTTGCATCCCATGGGGGGGACTTGCCTGTAGGAGAACGTCCCCTCCTTTTACTTGAGCAGCCCCTTGGCTCGTTAGAGCCAGCTTTCTGCTCGGTAGGGGTTCCAAGCCCCCGGAGTGTTTCCACATCAGTCAAACACTGGTTGTGTTGTGGGGTCTTTTTTAATCCTGTCAACAGATGCGACCTTCTCTTCACCTGAACCTTGTAGGTTATGTATATAAGCTACTGTGCCGAGTAGCAACCCTGTATATAAGCTACTGTGCCGAGTAGCAACCCTGTACATAAGCTACTGTGCCGAGTAGCATTTATATATATCATCACGTGGCAACACTGCACGTTATGTGGCAACATTGCCCCGAGGCTGCCATATGGCAAGGCAGCCTCAGTCTGACTGTGTGAGCCGTGCATGGCACACGCGAGTCACCACTTGTATTTCTCTCATACCATATTAAACGGACTTCAGTGTTACCCAGTGTTTCCCTACCCATCACTGCATTCCTCAGGGAACACTAGTAACCACCATGGCGCAGTGGCTAGGATCTGTGGACTTACAAAGTGTGTGAACGGTGCCGAGACAGTTACGTCTGCCGGTGATGCGTCGACTCATAGTGTGTTGTGTTGTGTTGCGCTGTGTTTCGCCGCGATGTGCAGTGTTGGGCCGTCACAGTGCGTTTTAGTGACGGTGGCAGTGTTAGTGTCAGTGTATTAGTGTGTGTCTAGAGCTGAGAGTTGAGCATTGGCCTGTTTTTTGTGGTACCCACGGAGCACGCAGCCGTACACCCTTCTCGTGTGACATCCCGGGTGACACTGACGGTCTCACTCCCGCCGCGTCTCCAGCCACCGGCATTAAGGCCACCACGAAGCAATCTCTCAGACACACACACACGCACGCACGCACGCACTCACTCACGGACAGAACAGTGGACTATATGCGTTATTTCTGCGCTGTTTATGTCATATATATGTGGTTCGAGCTGTTGAGGCGCCACTTTATATACTAAACAGTGCAGTCCATGCACACACAAAGATGGGAGGTAAGAAGGGACAACGTCAAGATGGGAGACACGACTCCCCACCACCTTCCCCTCCACCGGGCGCAGACTCTCATCCTCCACCTCCAGTGACGGACATTGCCACAATTCTGAGGTGGATGGACGACCGGGACGAGAGACGCAGAGAGATGGAACTTCAGAGGGAGGAGACACGAAGAGAGGAGGAAAAGTTGCGTTTTGAGGCACTATTGGCAACCCTGGCGCTAACCCACCCTCCCTCACTCGCAGGTAGCGCGCTTCAAGGCGCCAGTACACTCCCTCCTCCACCACACCAGCGTCCTCCAGGTACTCTTGCCTCCAAACAAACAGCTCCCAAGGCATCTGTTCAACCCCCACCCGCCCTCTCACCAGACGTCACGTTTCAGCTTTTTCGTGAGTGGAGGCGGCGTTGGACAGATTACTCCAAGATGGTGGACCTTGACAGCATGCCTCCAAACAAACAGCTCATCCAACTGTGGATGTGTTTGTCGCTGGAGACCCAGAGAGTTTTGGGGCACACGTTGCAAGTGCCTCCCGATTCTACATCTTCAGTGACGGATGTGCTCGACCTTTTACAGGAGCATGTTAAGGGTCGGAACAACGAGGCTTTGCGTCGCCATGCCTTCACCAGCTGCAAGCAGGTGGAGAACGAATCCTTTGACGACTTTTTTGTACGCTTGAAGAGTTTGTCAGAGGAGATCGACGTCTGCAAGGCGCACAGCCGGGAATGTGAGGAAGCCTGGATCAAGCACAGGATCTTGACAGGTGTCAGGCAGGAAGAGTTGGTGCAGCGACTCATCCCCCTGGACGCTTCCTCCACACTCCAGGTGGTAGTGACTGAATGTCGGTCATACGAGGCCACCAAGTCCGCCACCTCTGCCTTACGGGCCCCTCCTGCTGTGAGAGCAATCTCTCAGTACAAGAAGGGTAAGAAGGCGGCCAACAACGCGAAGGCTGCCACACGTTCTTCCACGCCTCCGCCTAGTGCTTCCTGTGGCAGCTGTGGAAAGCAGCACAGCCCCAAGACATGCCCGGCCGCCGACGCACTGTGTCGTGGATGTGACCGTAGGGGCCACTGGTCTAACACAGACAGGTGCCCTGCACGAGGCCGCAAGTGTCAGGCCTGCGGTCGCTATGGACACTACGACAAGTGCTGCCGCCAACCCAAGCCCAAAAGCCCGAGACGAGGAGGAAAGCAGCGCACTTCCCTCGGGGTGGTTCACACGCAGCCCCCTCCAGATGGCCCACGCAGCCCCAAGCAGCAGCGGAGTCACATCAGGAGGGTGGAATCGACCACACACCCCAGGGCTACCCCTTCCCCTATTATCCGCGTCGCCGTCACACACGGTGATGTGTCGGGTCACATCGAGGTGATACCGGACACCGGCGCCGATACTACGGTGATTGGGTTGAAGCACCTCCAGAAACTGGGCCTCACCAAACGTGACCTGGGACCACCGCCGCAGCTGCTGTACTACAATGCGGACGGTTCCCAGATGCCGGACGCTGTGGGCTCCTTTCAAGCGGAGATCACTTACGGCGACAGGTCGTGTCACGGATGGATCGACGTGCAGCCTACTCTCGCTACACCCTTGTTGTCGTGGGAGCACCTCAAGGAGTTATGCGTGGTACCCAGAGACTTTCCCGAGCAGATCCCAGCTGCTCGGTACACCGCCAGCAGGGTGCGTGAATCAACGAGCGACGCGCCTGGTGCTGCCACACAGAGCTGCCCAGAACCCGCGTCCACTCCCACCCACACAGGACGCTCCCCTGCCCAGATCCTGTATGGTCACCCTCTCCGCTCTTGCGTTCCTGCACACGTCAAGGCCTTTGCGAAGGACTGGCAGATCAGAGCCGAGAGCTGCGACCGCCGCGCCGCCACACGTGCCCAGGACGCCAAGGCTCGGTATGACGACCGTGCCCGCCCTCTTCAGCCAGTGGAGATTGGTGCCCTTGTCCGCGTCCAGGACCCAACGACGACACGTTGGGACAAGGTGGGCATAGTGATGGGCGTCGGCCGGTCGCGGGACTACAAGGTCAGGATGCCGAGCGGCCGTGTCTGGTGGAGGAACCGCCGCTTCCTCCGGCCAGTCCCACCCCCTGCTGCTGGCCCCCTGACCGAGGACGAGTCACCTACACCTCACGAGGATCCGCCCCACAGTGCACCTCGACGCTCGGAGCGACTTAGGACTAAGAAGTCCGCTCAAGACAAAGACTATGAGCGTGAGGGGGGAGGGAGATGTAGGTTATGTATATAAGCTACTGTGCCGAGTAGCAACCCTGTATATAAGCTACTGTGCCGAGTAGCAACCCTGTACATAAGCTACTGTGCCGAGTAGCATTTATATATATCATCACGTGGCAACACTGCACGTTATGTGGCAACATTGCCCCGAGGCTGCCATATGGCAAGGCAGCCTCAGCCTGATTGTGTGAGCCGTGCAGGCACACGCGAGTCACCACTTGTATTTCTCTCATCCATAATAAACGGACTCAGTGTTACACGGTGTTTCCCGACCCATCACTGCATTCTTCAGGGAACACTTGTAACCACCAAACCTCAAAGTGTCTGGTAAGTGAACAATGTCGACAGACTGTTTAAGTTGCTTAGTCTCGTTTGTCTTGTTTTGGTGTTTAGTTTGGTTATTAGTTGTCGTCGTCTTTATTTGTTTGTTGTTATGAGTCTTTGTTTGGATATCCGGTGAGAGTAGAGTCTGTTTGTGTTTCAATTGACCTGGTCTCTGTCTGTGTCCCAGTAGTGCACATTTTGGGGGATGAGATAGATTTAGATACAGCAGATGCGAAGGACATTCCAGGCGTTGGTGTCTGTAGGGACTTCTCCACCCTCTTCCTTGTAGTCCAAATTTGTCTCTGCTCTCACCTTGCTGATCTGATACTCCTTCAGGTAGGAAGGGCACTGCCTGTCTGAGGCAGCATGGAGACCTGAACAGTGGTAGCATTTTTCCTCCGTCTCTATGCATTCACTTTGGGCACATTTGTAGCATACCTGGGAGTTATAGCATGCCTTACCACAGTGTCCAAAGGTATATATGTACTGTATTGGTTTGCCTTCTCTCATATACTACCAGGACACGGGTAGGTCTAATAAGTCCATCAAACATCAGTACAGCTGTGGTTGAACGTTTCCTTTCTCCCTCTTTGGTCATCCTGTTAAAAGACGAAGGCATCGACGACTCCATGATCTTTCATGTAGTACACGATATCGTCGTTACTCATTTCCTGGAATTCGTAGCTGGTAACTACAGCCTTACAGACATTGAGAAACGGTGGGATATACGGTTCCACTTTGATTGTATGGAAAGTTTTCAGATTCAAGGCGTCCCTCATTTGCTTTTTGTCTTTAGCAGTTACTTGGAGTTGGCCATTTCTCGTCTTTCAGATTTTCTCCACGTCTCCAATTTGATCCTTAATGGCCTTCTGGCTAATGAACCCATTAATTTTGTCAAACGAGGTGGACGTGTCAACAGTCCGAAAGTGTATTTCTCTGCCGTTCTCTGGTTTGACTTCGACAGTTTGTCTTTGCGAGTTGCTTTTGTCCGTGGTTGGTTCCTGGTTTCTGTCTGTCGGTGGTCTAGGCAGTCTTAGGTCTTTTTGTTTCGCCTTCCACCTCCCTGCCTGAACGAGCAGGGCCATGGCTGTGATGGCTGGGAACCTTAGGTACAGATTTACTTCTTCCTTTTGGCATGTACGAAGGTTATTGAAGACCCTTCAGTACAAAAAAAAAAAGTTTCCTAAGGACGACCCCCGCACAGTGGTGTGTCTGCACTATCACAGACGGCACTACTGGATTGGCTCAGGTTTTTTCCTCGACCCCCACTGGAGACACAATCCCACACTGTGAAGTGTGCACCACTGGGGGGGGGGGGGCTAGAAATACTGAAGTATTAACAATCAGCAGGTGCCTCGGCCAGGTTAAGTAATGGAAAAATAAAAGCGAATAGAGATAGCCCTCCTACCATATCAGGAAGGACAACAGTTAGCAATTTCTCCGCAGGTGTGTGGACCACCCACACGGTCTGTAGGGAGAGAAGGCTGACATCGTCAGTTCTGTGCGTTCGTGAGGTGTCAAAGTTTCCAGTATTTGGAAGGTGAGATATCTCATGTTGGTATAATGGCTGTACTGTATCACAGTGTTTCAATGTGTGGTTGGGTTGCCACGTCTGGTTGGTATTGCCGGATTTTGGTGCAGGCTCACGCGTGTTCAGAAGGGTAGTGGTGTTTGGGATGCGCACTATTTGAACGGTGGAGTCGTGTTTAACGGTCCGCCCTCGCGGGTCGGTCGCTGTTCCCGTTAATGTTACTTCCCCAAAACACAAAAACTTTCCACTTGTTAAGTTTCCTGCTGCCTATCATAATTTGTTTTTTTTTAGGATTTATTTCCAATTAGAAACAATCATCACTTGGTCTTACAGCATTACCTCTTAAACCATATTTTTCACCTTTTTTCCACTTATCTGTTAACGAGCTTTTGTAACGTCTCTTTACTATCTGTGGTAACAGCAGTATCATCTGTATAGTGTATATTTTATATTACTTTACCATTAACTTTTATTCCATCATTTTCACTCAGAATTTCTCTCATAAAGAATTCTGAATATATATTATACAATGTTGGAGATAGAACACAGCCTTGTCTTACTCCCTGTCGATTTGTGAACCAATTAGTAAGTTTATTATTTACTAACACTGCAGCCTCCTGTTGCCAGTAAAGATTATTTAAAATTCTAATATCTCCTTCATTAATGCCTATTTTTTCCAAGAACACTATAAGTTTATTGTGTTTTACCTTATGAAAAGATTTTCAAAATCAACAAAGTAAAAATTTACAAATTTCTTTGGGCCTCTAAAGCCCTTTAACTCAAAATTTACAAACCAAATTTTGTTTCTCTAGTTCCTTTTCCCTTTTTAAATCCATTTTCCTCCAGATAACTCACTTTCTATAGTAAACTTTATTAACCTTAGAATTATTAAAAAACTTTTCAATCATGACTTATTAAGCTTACTTGTTAAGCTTTTTAGGTAATAATTATTTTTTTAAATCACTGTAAAGGTCTTCTTTGACATATATAGAAATATATCCCATGTTTGCCCTTTTGTTTTATAAATTATAATGGCAGCTGATTAACCACATATGCTTTATCATTTTTAATTTTACTCACTCTTGCTTACATTGATCAGTATTTTTATATCGTATCTTACCTCCACTCTCTCCCTATCATTGCACAGTTCATCTATGTACTCTGCCCATCTCCCTTTTACCTCTTCTGCCTCAAACACGAACTTATTTTCTTGGCTTTTAATAGAACCACCCCTTTTATTTCTCTTTTCTGGTTCATTTGTTTGATCATTCTGTACATTTCCCTATAATTTTGCCTTCTGTTATCAATCCTTTTGAATTTCTTTGAAAATTTTTATGTAAGTCTCACTTTGTCTTCTCATATTTCTTCGTCTATCTATTTGCGTTAAAATTTCATTTGTTATCCACTTGTTATCCCTTGTTCCTCCTGTCCTATAAGTTTCCCAAGTCTCAAACATCACTTCTTTGTAATTATTAAATTGTTCATCAGTCACCCTCTAACAACACTGAAAATATATTTTCGGTTTTAATTTAATATTCTATCCCTGCCGCTGTGTTGAGTTTACCTGAATCCCATTTTATTATGTTTATAATGTTTTTTCGTTTTTTTCTTTTAAGTTTTAGCCTCAATAAACTCATTCCTGGGAAGTGGTCACCCCCACAATCTGCCCCTGGATAGGTCTTGGTTCTGGTTATTGAATTTCTGAATCTTTCCTCATTTAAAATGTATAATCTATTTGAATCCTGACTATGTCGTTTACATTGTCCTGGGGTGAGACCCACGTATAGATATGCTAAGGGTGTTGTTCAAACCATGTATTTACAATTATCATCTTGTTTTCCTAACAAACGTCAATTAATATTTCTCCTCTCCCCTTTCTATGAGCCAATCCACGTGATCCTACTTCTGGTTGCTACGTTCCCTTACCTAACCTTTACATTAAAATCAGTCGTTTGGTTTTGGTTTTCTTTAAATCTTCTTAAAAAATTTCTAAGACTTCATCTTACCCAAAATTTGTTGGTGCATAAACCTGTATAGTTATCAAGTCTGTGGGTTTAGCATTAAACTTGACTATCTGGCTCTCAATTGGCTCAGCCATATCAATAGTGTTATATTATCAACACTGTATCTGTATTTTTCTTGCTAAATAAACTGTTTCAATATCAATAATAAAACTCTATCTCACACTGGCCAGTATCCCTTTACACTACTGCTCCACTTCTGATTCACGACAATACCAACACCTCTCTCTTGTTTATCACCACCTGAATATAATTCTATTTGAACTTGTCTATCTTACTTCACTTAATCCTAGAATATCCCATTACAGTCTTTTAGTTTCCCTACAAACATTTGCATATTTACGAACCTCATATTATGTCTTCAAACTCCTTGTCCTAATCTTTAATTTGTCTTTGTTCATTTCTAAGCTTTCATTCATGTTTAAAGACCAAGGCTTTGTTAAGCTCAGACAGTATTTGCTAGCTCTCGGTGACACACAACCCGCAAGCACGGGAGGCAATGCGGTTGGACCTTTAGTGGACGATGACACAACAGAACCGTCTGAGAATAATTTATTTTGTCTGCCCGTGGTTGTTCATAGGTAGTAGGCAACTACCAAACAGGGAGGTACTACCACCTGGGAGGATATTGGAAGCAAGCTGTGTTGTCTAATGGTAGACCCTGCTGCCATATGGCATCACGAAAATTGTGACCAAGTCCCAGGTTCCTCATCTGACTTTCTGCCTCATTTACACACAATTGCAGGGTCTCAATTGTTTCTCTTACTATTGACAACAAAACATACATATTCTGTTTCATTTTTTTATTTCTTTATTGTTACAGGTTGTACCTCTTTAGTCCAGCATTCTGTGGTCTGGAAACTCCCGTGGTCCGGAACTATTTTAGTTTGTCCAATAGGTAGATAGGCAGCTTTTTTTTTTTTTTACTTATCTGAATTATTATTATTATTATTAAAGGAGTATTAAATTTTTACCCCTCAGGCCCCAATGTGGGTCAGTGACCTATGCCCGGGTGGGCTAATCCCCATAAAAAAACAACAACAACAAAGTCGCGGGAAATTAAGGTTTGTTTACATCCGGCAGTTCGGCTGCTCTCTCTCTCTGCTTGTCTATACAGAGTTCAACATTTAACCCTTCAATATATATGAGCAGTAGATAAGTGTTGCTTTCATATTCTTATGTAGAGTAATGACGATATGTTTTCACGTGTGTGCACTTACATACGCAATCTCTTTTTCTCTTTACCATTATCGTTAGCTACTTCTATTGTTCCATTTATTAACATTAAATAACATTACTTAAAACAACCATATTAATTTTACTACAGCTACAACCAGGGTCTTATTTTCTTCAGTTTTATATGTAGAACCAATCAGTCACTGGTTTTGTAATCAACGAAAACAATGCTGTCTCATTTCCTCGTGTTTTAATATTCTACGTATTATTAATGAATTGTATTGCTCATTTTGCACACACAAACATTAATTCAATCAAAAAGACTTTCATTAATAATCAAAAATGAATCTTTTGTACATAAGAGAAATGACGCTGTTTACAGGATTATGCACGTCGTCTGAACGTTGGTGGGCCGTTCAAACCCGTCGAAATTCGAGTTTCCGCCGTCAAAATTTTTAAATGTGTTGTTTTTATTGTGTTCAAATAGAAAACGTCGAATTAAAAACTCGCGAAATTTGAGAAGCTACTGTACGACATTTAACCCTTCAATATGTCTTCAAAGAGACCATGATGCAGAGAAAGTGGTGCTAGTGCTTCCACGCTTAAGCACAAGTCACTATCTATCCAGGAAAAGGGTGAATTTCCATGGTCCGGCACCGGTCAGGTCCCGAGGTTGCCGGACTACAGAGGTACAACCTGTATTATTATTATTATTATTAATTTATTATTTTATTTTACATTTTGTATTACAGGTATAAATTTTATTTACTATGAATTATTATTATTATTACATTTTCGCCCCCCAGGCCCCAATTTGGGTCAGTGACCTGTGCCCAGGTGGGCTAATCCCCATAAAAAAAAAATAAAAAAAAAAAGATGAAATTAATGAGAATGGATGCCCCAGACCTCTTCTCACCAGAAGATTAATTAAATGGAATAAAAAAGGTTGGGAATGAAATGTGAGGTGTAGAGGATGTTCATAAGTGTAGAGGATGCTCATAGGTGTAGAGGATGCTCATAAGTCTAGAGGATGCTCATAGGTGTAGAGGATGCTCATAGGTGTAGAGGATGTTCATAAGTCTAGAGGATGCTCATAGGTGTAGAGGATGCTCATAGGTGTAGAGGATGTTCATAAGTGTAGAGGATGCTCATAGGTGTAGAGGATGCTCATAGGTGTAGAGGATGCTCATAAGTCTAGAGGATGCTCATAGGTGTAGAGGATGCTCATAAGTCTAGAGGATGCTCATAGGTGTAGAGGATGCTCATAGGTGTAGAGGATGTTCATAAGTGTAGAGGATGTTCATAAGTGTAGAGGATGCTCATAGGTGTAGAGGACGCTCATAGGTGTAGAGGATGCTCATAGGTGTAGAGGATGCTCATAGGTGTAGAGGATGTTCATAAGTGTAGAGGATGATCATAGGTGTAGAGGATGTTCATAAGTGTAGAGGATGCTCATAGGTGTAGAGATAGCTCATAAGTGTAGAGGACACTCATAAGTCTAGAGGATGCTCATAGGTGTAAAGGATGCTCATAGGTGTAGAAAGGGATGCTCATGGGTGTAGAGGGATGCTCATGGGTGTAGAAAGGATGTCAGGTGTGGGGATGCTCATAAGTCTGAGAAGGGATGCTGCAGAGGTGTAGAGAGAGGGATGCTCGCAAATTGAGAGATGCTCATAAGTGAAGATACTCATAGGTATGAAGATGCTCCGCAAATTATGAAGAGATGCTCATAGATTGTAGAAAAAGAGGATGCTCATAGGTGTAAGATATCATAAGTCTGAGGATGCTCATAGGTGTGAAAGGATGCTCATAAGTCTAGAAAGGATGCTCATAGGTGTAGGGATGCTCATAGCTGTAGAGGATATTCATAAGTCTAGAGGATGCTCATAGGTGTAGAGGGCAGCTCATAGGTGTGAAGGATGCCATAAGTGTGAAGGATGCTCATAGGTGTGAGATGCTCATAGGTGTAGAGGATACTCATACTGGAGTGTGAAAGAGACACTCACTGGAGTGTGAGAGGATGTTCATGGTGAAAGGGATGTGCTCATGGGTGTGAAAGGACAACTCATAGGTGTGAAGAGGATGTCATAGGTGTAGAAAGGATGCTCATAGGTGTGAAGGATGTTCATGAAAGTGTGAAAGGGATGATCATAGGTGTAGGGGATGTTCATAAGTGTGGGAGGATGCTCCATAGGTGTAGAGATATGGCTCATAAGTGTAGAGGGACACTCATAAGTCTGGGGGACTGTCATAGGTGTAGAGGATGCTCATAGGTGTAGAGGATGCTCATGGGTGTGGGGATGCTCATGGGTGTAGAGGGACTTGCTCATAAGTCAGAGGGATGCTCATAGGTGTAGAGGGATGCTCATGCAGGTGTGAAAGGGATGCTCATAGGTGTGGGGATGCTCATAGGTGTAGAAGGGATGCTCATGGGTGCTGAAAGGATGCTCATGGGTGTAGAGGATGCTCATGGTGTGGGGGATACTCATAAGTGTAGAGGATGCTCATAGGTGTAGAGGGATGTCATAGGTGTAGGGGATGTCACTGGGTGTAGAGATGCTCTGTAGGTCTGGGGATGCTCATAGGTGTAGAAAGGATGCTCATGGTGTAGAGGATGCTCATAGGTGTAGAGGATCTCATAGGTATGAAAGAGATGCTCATAGGTGTAGAAGGATGCTCATAGGTGTGAAGAGATGCTCTTATGAAGTATGAAAAGGATGCTCACAGGTGAAAAGGGATGCTCACTAGGTGTAAAGAGATGCTCATAGCCAGGTGTGAAGAATGCTCACATAGGTGTGAGGATGCTCATAGGTATAGAAGGATGCTCATAGGTGTGAAGATGCTCATGGGTGTGAAAGGGAGATGCTCGCAAGTGTAGAGATGCTCATAGGTGTGAAAAGGGATGCTCGCAAATTGTGAGGAAATATGCTCATGGGTGTGGGGATGTTCATAAGTCTAGAGATGCTCATAGGTGTGAGGACACTCATAAGTCTAGGGATGCCTCATAGGTGCAGAGGATGCTCTTAGGTGTGAAGGATGCTCTGGGTGTGAGAGATGCTCATAGGTGTGAAGGGATATTTCATAAGTCTAGAAGGATGCTCATAGGTGTGAAGGATGTACTCCTGGGTGTAGAGGATGCTCATAGGTGTAGGGGATGTTCATAAGTCTAGAGAGGATGCTCATAGGTGAGAGGATGTTCATAAGTCTAGAGGATGCTTTCCGCAGGTGTGAAGGATGCTCATAGGTGTAGAGGATGCTCATAGGTGTGAAGGATTGCTCATAGGTGTGAAGAGATGTCATGGGTGTAGAGGGATGCTCATAGGTATAAGAAGAGATGCTTGTAGGTGTGAGGATGTTCTGAAAGTGTAAGAGGATGTGCTCACGATTGTGAGGATGCTCATAGGTGTAGAGGACATCATAGAGTCGAGGATGTTCATAAGTGTATGAGGATGCTCATAGGTGTGAGGGGATGCTCCTTGCATAGGTGTGAGAACATAAGTGTAGATGATGCTCATAGGTATAGAGGGATGCTCATAGGTGTAGAAAGGATGTTCATAAGTGTGAGGATGCTCATGGGTGTGAAGGACACTCATAAGTCTAGAGGATGTTCATAAGTGTGGGGATGCTCATAGGTGTGAGATGCTCCATAGGTATAGAAAGGATGCTCGCAGGTGTGAGGATGTATGTAGGTGTGAAAGGATGTCATAGGTGTGAAAGGATGCTCACCAGAGGTATAGAGGGATGTCATAGGTATGAAGGATGCTCATAGGTGTAGAGGATGCTCCATAGGTGTAGAGGGGATGCTCATAGGTGTGAAAGGAGAACACTTATAAGTCTAGAGAGGACGCTCACTTAGGTGTAGAGGGATGCTCATGGGTGTGGGATGCTCATAGGTGTAGGGGATGTCATAGGTATAGAAGGGATGCTCATAGGTGTAGAAGGATGTTCATAAGTGTGAGGGGATGCTCAATAGAGTGTGAGGATGCTCTACGCAAATTATGAAAGGATGTTCATAAATTATGAAAGGATACTCATAGAGGTAGAGAGATACTCATAAATTAGAGATACTCATAAGAGTGTATGAAAAGAGATACTCATAATTGTAGAAAGATACTCATAAATTATGAAGAGATACTCATAAATTGTGAAAGATACTCATAAATTATGAAAGATACTCATAGAGTATGAAAGATGCTCGCAGAGTATGAAAAGAATGCTCGCAAATTGAAAAGATATTCATAAAGTATGAAGAATGCTCGCAAGTATGAAAGAGATACTCATAAGTATAAAGATACTCGCAAGTGAAGATACTCACCAAGTGTGAAGATATTCATAAAATATAAAGAATACTCATAAATGTAAAACACTCATAAGTATAAAAGATACTCGCAAATATGAAAGATACTCATAAGTGAAGATGCTCATAGGTGTGAGGACACTCATAAGTCTAGGATGCTCATAGGTGTGAGAGATGCTCACATAGGTGTAGAAGGGATGTTCATAGGTGTGAAGGGACACTCCCGTAAGTCTAGAGGACGCTCATGGGTGTGAAGGGATGCTCATGGGTGTAGAGGATGCTCATAGGTGTAGAGGATGCTCATAGGTGTAGAGGATGCTCATAGGTGTGAAGGGATGTTCATAAGTGAAGGGATGCTCATAGGTGTAGAGGTGCTCATAGGTGTGAGGACACTCATAAGTCTAGAGGATGCTCATAGAGTGTAGAGATGCTCATGGTATGAAAAGGATGCTCATAGGTGTGAGATGTTCATAAATTAACAGAAGGATGCTCATAGGTGTGAGGGATGCTCACATAGGTGTGAAAGTCCTTAGGTGTAGAGATGCTCTCATAGGTGTGAAAGGAGACACTCCCATAAGTCTGAGATGCTCATGAGTGAAAGAGATGCTCATAGGTGTGAAAGATGCTTTCATAGGTATGAGATGCTCGCAAGTGTGAAGGATACTCTCCTTAGGTGTGAAAGAGGATATATCATAGGTGTAGTGAATGCTCATAGGTGTAGTAGATGCTCATAAGTGTAGAAGAGATGTTCATAGTATGAAGAGATGCTCGCATAAATTATGAAAGATATCCTTAAGTGTAGAAAAGAGATGCTCATAGGTGTAGAGATGCTCATAAATTGAAAGATGCTCATAGGTATAGTAGATGCTCATGTAAGTAAAGAGATGCTCGCAAATTGTAGAGATGTTCATAAGTGTAGAGATGCTCATAGAGTATAGAGATGCTCATAAGTGTGAAAAGAATGCTCATAAATTATGAAGAATACTTATAAGTGTAAGGACACTCATATAAGTCCTAGAAGGACGGCAGCTCATAGGTGTGAGGATGCTCATAGGTGTAGGGGGATGCTCATGGGGTGTGAAGGATGCTCCATGGGGTGTACAGGACGCTCATAGGTGTGAGGATGCTCATAGGTGTAAGGGGATGCTCTCCTGGGTGTAGAGGGATGCTCATAGGTGTAGAGGATGCTCATAGGTGTAGAGGGATGCTTTCATAGGTGTAGAGGACACTCCCGCAAGTGAGGATGCTCATAGGTGTGAAGGGATGCTCATAGGTGTGGGGATGCTCATAGGTGTGAAAGGATGTCTCATAGGTGTGAGGATGCTCCCCGCATATAGGTGTGAGGGGCGGCTCACCAGGTGTGAGGATGTGCTCATAGGTGTAGAAAGGATGCTCATAGGTGTAGAGAGGATACTCGCAGGTGTGAGGATGTATAGGTGTACAGGACGCTCATAAAATTATGAGGATGCTCATAGAGTGAAAGGGCTGACATAGGTGTGAAAGGATGCTCGCAAATTGAGAGATGCTCATACCTCACTACATAAAACCTAACCCTAGGAATCACAAATATTAATATACTCTACATGTCTTGCCTAACTTAACCAGAGAAACCAGAAGGACCTGACCTAACCTCGCACATAGGGTGGGGGATCTGTCTCCCCAGTAAACCTAACTTAACCATATAAGGCAAAATAAAAACAACAACAAATGAACATGATGAACCAAACTTGAAATCGAAAAGTACAACACTCAAAAAATATCAATTTCCAACTAAAACGCTGTAGAGTAAAATACAGCGCCTCCCCGACTTACGACCTACTCGACTTACGACCACCCGCACTTACGACCTGCCCCAGTCATACCAAAATTTGGTCAAATTACGTATTTTCGAGTCCCACAGTCAGAACACAGACAAAAGTTTCGTTTGGAATTCACTTTAAAATGGCTTGAGCATCATCCTAAAACTCCGATCGTGTTTTTTTTTTATTTACCTGTAAATAATACGCCCAATAACCCATAACATCCTAATCCGTATTTTTTATATTCCATTACATTTTTTTGTGCACATACACCCGCAAATTTTCTTCCATTTATTTCATTTACATGTTTTCTATATGAAAGGTTACATTGGCGTTACGCTGGGCTATTTTTGAAGTTATTCTCATTAAATAAGTTCACTTATGTTTAAACATGAACTGAGCATCTTCAATGGTAAAATCCTTTTATAAATGTTATGTGAGGTAACTGTTAAGAAGCATCACACTCCCTGATCTTCCTATCAACACTGTTTTAAATATCAAAATCTACATTGCAATTGGTTATACAGTAAAACCTCGATTAACCGACCACAAGGGGGAAGGGGCCGATGGATAATCGAAAAGGTCAGTTAATAGTACAGTACATAAAGTCTATGGAACCATCCAGTTAGGGAAAGTGGAATGTAAGGCCATTAACCCAAGCTCAGGAAGTGCTATGGTTAGTGTGAAGGACGGCGGAGGCAATGTAATAGAGAGTGCCACGTCTGAGGGCCTCTTGGTGACCTTTGAAGAACCTGTGACTATTTTGCCTGTGGGGGTATGAGATATTGGTTCATACTCAGGATGGGATGGAGAAAGGAAACTCACAATGTGCTCACTGTATACATGTTGTATTAGATGTACAATGCAGCTTGTTGCTGGGTAGGTAACATGGTAATAAGTGTTGAGTAGAGAGAGCTGGGTGGGGAGTGCCCAGATGAGCTGGCGCGGAGGAGGTGTTGCTTGCTGGTGGCACTGGGTAGAAAAGAGAGCTGGTCACAGCGGTGTCAGGCCTTATAAGGCGGGGGTGGCGTGGTAGATAGTCCACCCCCGCTCCGTGGGTGGCGCAGGCTGGGGAATTCGAGAAGGTTCGGTGCTTGTAGGGGAGGAATCCACTACAAGGTAACTGTTAAGAAGCATCACACTCCCTGATCTTTCCTATCAACACTGTTTTAAATATCAAAATCTACAATGCAATTGGTTATACAGTAAAACCTCGATTAACCGACTGGGGAAGGGGCCGACGGATAATCGAAAAGGTCGGATAATACAGTTGTACCCCACTTAACGCGGTCAATAAAACCCAGAGGGTCCCGCGGTTAAGTGAACAACAGAACATATGGGATTAATTCCAATAGAACCCAGCCCGACCCCCCAAACTCCACTTTTTGACGACACATAACTATGTTGTAGTAAAAATTCTATCTTAACTTTATGATGGTATGAAAAAACAAGTAATATAGAAGAGGTTAGGTTAGGAAAGATAAAGGTTAACATAGGAAAAATAAAGAATAGGTTAAAAAACTAAAAATTTTGTGTAACACTTACGGTAGTAGAAGAGATGGGTCAGCATACGGGGATGGAGGCTGGTTCCGAGGCAGAGGGCAGATTACTGGCCCTCAGGTGAATCACCATTACTAGGTGAATCACCATCACTGTCACTTACAGTTGTCAGGGCTTTCCTGACAAATCCCTCAAAGTCAACTTCACTTTCACTATCACTGGCTTGGGCTGGCTGTGGTGGGTTGCGGGCGAAGAACTCGGTTATGCTTTGCTGAGGGTTGGCGTTGATGTTGTCATGATACACCGTGATGTACAGCTCCATAGCCTGCACCAGCCGGGTATGGAAGACTTCATAGCGGTCATTGTCGCGGGAAAGGACGGACTTAATTTTCTCTGCAAACTCTATGGCACACTTAATATCACTATGACTTAAACTAGGTTCTTCGGAGAATGACGCACCTTCTTCCTCCTCTTCACTGGCGTGTTCTTCTTCCAACATCTCGTCGGCAGTCACTTCAGGATCTCTGATCACCTCCAGGATGTCTTCGTTGGTGGTCTCGGAGAAGCCTTCAGCTGTAATATTGAGCGCAGCTTCTCTGGCAAGGTCCACTGCTACTGCAACAGTCTGAACCTGACCAGTCACAGGTTCACTCCTCCTCTCACCTGGTATGCCATGCAACACATGTCTCCATGCGTGACGAATCGTAGCAATAGTCAGCAGATCCCATGCCTCCACCAAGAAGTCTACAGCTTGTTTAACGTTAAACTTCTTCCAAAATTGTTTGACGAGAAGTTCTTGAGTCGCCGCCTCTTGTTCCTTGTCCTCGTCGCTTTTGCTCTCGCTGTCGGTGTCACCCAGCTTACGCAACTCATCCTTGGTGTTGGTAGAGTCGTTCAGGAGCTTGAACTTCTTTGCAGAGTACGCAGCTTTCACATTGCAAATCAACTCCTGGTCCATGGGCTGGATTAATGACGTAGTGTTGGGAGGAAGGAAGACCACTTTTATGTTGGGGTGACGATCCATAAGTAGGGGCGAGTGTCCAGGTGCATTGTCAAGGAGCAACAAAATATTGAATGAAACATTCTGTTGCTCGCAGAATTTCTTCACGTCAGGAACAAAACAGTTGTCAAACCAGAAGAGGGACAGAGAAGAGGACATCCACGCCTTACGTGCGGTTAGCCAGTGGACATTAAGCTTGTTCATGTCCATATTCTTGTAGGCGTGCGGCTTGCGGGCTGTGTGAATCACCGATAACTTTGGTTTACAGGTACCGGAGGCATTGGTGGTAAACAGGACGGTGATGCGTTCCTTCTGCAACTTCCGACCCCTTACCTTGCTGGCAGACTGGACAACGAAGGTCTTGGAAGGTAACTTTTTCCAGAAAAGACCAGATTCGTCCATGTTAAACACCTGGTCGTCAGTGTACTGTCCTTCCTCCATAATCTCACGTAAGAACGGAGGAAAATCTCTAGCCGCCACACGGTCAGCACTCGCTTCCTCACCACCAATGTTGATGTTGGTGATCTTGTTCCTCTTCTTAAACCTATGCAGCCAACCAGAGGAAGCATTGAAGGGTTTGGGCTCTGCAATTCCCAGCTTACGTGACACTGCTGCGTATAGCTCACGTGCGTACTCCTGCACTGAGCGCGTGTCCACCGCCATGTTGCGTCGCGCCTGACGAATCAAATAATTCACCAGCAAATTTTCCACTTTTGCCAGCACCCTGTTCTGGCAATACCTGATAGATGAAGCACCTGCAGACTTTGTGATTTTCATGTGCTCTTTGATCTTGGCTGCATCCTTCTTGATCGTGCGAATCGTAGATTCGTTGACGCCATGCTGGCGCGCGAGATCAACTTGCCGTGTTCCTTTCTCCAAATCTTGAATAATTTGGTACTTCACCTCGTAGCTTAAGGAACGTCGTGTCTTCTTTGGCTTAGTGCCTCTGGGTCCAGGTAAGGAAAGGTCTCTCTCTGGTGGCGGTGGCGGTGGTGGTCCGGCGGAAGCCATTTTACGGAACAATGGATGCGCGTTTACACGGTGTGGCCTTGAGGGATGAAACTGCCGCGGCTAGGTCAAGCGTCGTCTTTCCTCCCTCCCTCCCTCCCTCCCCCGGGTGGTCACGTCATAATACTTTAAGCCAATTACAGCTAGCAGCAGAGTGGGGTAGGGATGCATGGCCAATCACAGTCCGATACGTCATATGACGTCAGTGATAACGCAACAAAGACACACACTGCGCAACCTTACCGCGCGGCTTGCCCAAGCGGAGGGAGGAGGAGGGAGAGGCGAGGAGCACAGGCAGGCAGGCAGGCGGGCGGGTGGCGCGTGGGGCAAATCTAAAAATAGCGTCTCGAGCCGGACACTCACCGCGTATATGTGGAAAAAATCCGTGTTAAGTGAAAGTTCAGCTCTGGCGAGGCACCGCGTATACGGTAAAACGCGCTAAGTGAAACGGCGTTAGGCGGGGTAATACTGTAGTACATGAAGTCTAGGGAAATATAACATACATTTTCAAAGTACCTTTCCCTAACCTACCTCATTTAAGTCCCTCTATTCATTTTTGTTCATTTGCCATTCATATTTCAATAGAATTTGCTTAAAAACAATAACCACTTTTGTAAATAAATATGAACCAGCACAGAAACTGTGAATAAAAAATGGAAAAGTCAAAGAACATATGTCGTAACAAAAATTGTGACCAAGTCCCAGGTTGCTGATCTGACTTTCTGCCTCATTTACACACAATTGCAGGGTCTCAATTGTTTCTCTTACTATTGACAACACAACATACATACAAGTACATTGTTTCTCACTCTTGATTTTTTTTTCATTTTTGCATTTCTTTATGGTTCTTTATTATTATTATCATTATTAACATTATCACATTATCGCCCCCCAGGCCTCGATGTGGGTCAGTGACCTGTGCCCGGGTGGGCTAATCCCCGTAAAAAAAAAAAAAAATTAGGGGTTCGGGATTGACGGTTAATCCGAAAGTCGGTTAATCGAGGGTCGGTTAATTGAGGTTTTACTGTAGTATATTTAAGCAGAAAGGAAGATTGATGAATTTTAGCTCCTTCACTGCAGGGATGCCACTTTGGGGGATTTCATTTGGATAACTCAATTAAGGTTTTATTCACCACAGAAGGGATTCTGTACATAAACGGGTGGTAAATTTCGAAGATGTATCCGGCACCGCTTTTCATTTCGGCAATGTGTTTTTCCGGTATATTTTTTGTGTGATTCGAACGAATTTGAGCTTCATTTCTGTCGGGAATCACCCATACACAGAGAAGTCATTTCGAAAACTGATTCAAATCTAGCCGCCTCTTGCGCGCTTCCCTCCTCCTCCATCCCCGCTGACACCTGATTGGTTGAAACAAAGGGCGGTTTTAATTTCGTTAATATTGGTTTACTAAAAAAAATGACTGTAAATGATGAAAGAAGGGCGTTTACCAAGTTAGATTTTGCATAGCTTTTGCCGGATAGATATTCCAATAATGTCCATAAATGTTAATAGACAATTTCCACTAACCCCTCCACTACGGGGGCTCCAATTCTAATATTCTAATTGGCTAATGCCAGAGGATTTTATTCAGCGCAGAGGGGATCCCGTGTATAAGTGGTTAAAAAATTGCAAAAGGTCAGTGTTTGGTTCAGTTAATGTGTCATTAAGATGCAACAACAGAAATAATAGTGATAATTAAGACCACATTTTATAAAAGTAATGTCTTGATTTTTTTTATAGTATGAACTTCTATTTCAATCCTTCCTGTGCAGGGGCCGGGCGCAGACGTCGTCGGGAAACCTTCGGCAGGAGATAGAGGATTTCCTACCTATGGTGCGTTTTCTAGCCATGACCACCGATGAATTTGTGGAGCACGTAATGCCTGCCAACGTCCTCACCCTGGAGGAGTCCAGTGCCATCCTCATGAACATCAAGGAGGTGAGGGATGTGCCCTTACCTGCCATCTGCTGCCACATCCGGGAGAAAAGGCTGTGCTTCCACGACAGTCTTCTCAGAAAAATTACCCTCAATACGTTACACAATTTTCCAAGATCAAAAAAAAGTGCAAGAGGTAGTATTTTTGTGCACAGTTCTCACGAGCAGATCCTTATCATGAACATGAAAACAGTAGGCACCATCCAATTAGGGAAAGTGGAATGTAAGGCCATTAACCCAAGCTCAGGAAGTGCTACGGTTAGTGTGAAGGACGGCGGGGGTAATGTAATAAAGAGTGCCACTTCTGAGGGCCTCTTGGTGACCTTTGAAGAACCTGTGACTATTCTGCCTGATGCACCTCACACCCTCACCGTCTGCATGGAGGGACACTGGCCCAGGGGTGAGATGGGGGACTTCATGGCCCAGGAGGAGGAGGTCAAACTTGATGGGAAATTGGCCTATACAGAGGGACGTTTCGGTACAGTAACCCTATACTTCTGGTCTTTTAACTGACGATCAAGAATTTTAAAAGAAAATTTTGCACATGACTCACAAGAAATAATATTTAAATCACACTCAGTAATGAACTCACAAAAACACACTCATCAATATGCTAATTTACAATAGTTCTGAAAAGACTACAGTATTGGTTTTTATTCAGGTCAATGAGCCTCACGGTGTGCCAGGTACTATGTGTCGGAAAATTTAGCCGAGATATGTCACGATACAGCATCTACAGTATTGTTAAAATCTTATTCTTGTAAATGAAGTTAAAATCAAATATTGAAGTATCCCTTCTAGTGAGTCTTCGACAGTGTTATCAAGTGGATCCTATACAGTGGTAGAGTAATTTTTTTGATGAGGCTTAAATTTAGTTGACATGTAAGATACTGTACTGCAAAACATCATTATTACCCTCTTGCAATAAAACTGCCCCAGCTGCTACGTCACTCGCATTTACTTGTACAACAAATTGCTTGTCAAAGTTTGGTCCCCATAAAACTGGTTTAGACTTCAAAATTGCCTTAATTTTCTCAAATGCCTCCGGACAACTTTACGTCCACACAAAATCCCTTTTAGGACTAAATAAATCAGGTAATGGTCCAGCTACATCAGAAAAGTTAGGGCAAACTCTCCTATAATACCCTGCCATACCCAAAAAGTGTTGGACTGCCTTACGGTTTGTGGGTATGGACAAGGTATCAATGGCCTCAACTTTAGCCTGGACTGGGGCCACTGTCCCATAGCCAATCTCATGTCCCAAAAACACTAGTTTGGCATGGCCAAACTCACTCCTAACAAGGTTAACAGTGAGCCGAGCACTATTAACCCTTTCAACGCGTCTATAACCATTGTAAAAATTATCAATAACTTGTAATCAACCAGTGTGTTCACTCGCAGTCAATCTTACTTGTTGCACTGTCACTCTGTTGAAATGCCCTGTAATTTGAGCTTCTACCCACGTAGTTATTATATATCATATTTGTATCACTTATGTTACTTGCATATTATTTGTAAATCAAGAGACCCATTCCCCAATTATGTAACTGTATAATTTCAGCCTTCCAGCTGCCATGCTCTTTCAATAAACCGTTAATTATTATTATTATTATTATCATTGCCATTTTATTCTGGCTACCGCCAGACGATTTTATTTAGCTTAGGGTAACCTCCCACTGTTAAAGGGTTAAGACGACTGAACAGACAACAAAGTGACTCAATATGTTAACTCCTTGTGGAAGAGAACACAACTACGTTGTCAAGACATGCTCTGACACCATCTAAACCATTAATGACAACTGACATCAAATGTTGGAAAGTTGGAGGGGGTGTTACATCCCAAATGGCTTAACGCTATACTGATACAAGCCATAAGGGATAACAAATGCCGATATGTGTCTCGCCCGCTCTGACAAGGGTACCTGAACACAAGGGGATGCCCACTCACTGTCACTAGGTTCAGCCAAATTATTGTCAATCAAGAACTGTATCTCGTCATTCAGAAAGCTGATTTTCTGGAAAGACACGCGGTAGGGTACTTGTTTCACTGGGGCTACGTCGCCCACCAACACAACACCATGGGTCATCACTGGGCTATGCTGTGGCACATCACCAAAGATGGGCTTGAATTCCTGTTGGAGACACATTACATCGCTCCTCTGGTCCTGTAGTAGACGGCACAATTTAGAAGAAGGATCACTTCGCACATCAGAATTGTTCAGTTTGATATCGGCCTTCAACTCCCAAAAGTCATGCTTCGGTAACTCATCCTCCTCCACTCCATCACATGTCACAGTATTGAACACCACCTTATCAGGTCTAACTAGTCTTTTAGTCTTCATACGTTCAGGCGTGGCTATGGCATAGTTAACATCTCCTACCTTACTCAAAACTTCAAAGGGATCCTGATACTTCTGCAGTTTCATCTTCTTCTACCCAATTCTCATGCAATAGTTTCAAGTTACCACGGATATCCCAGCCAAATATTAGTTCATTTGGTGAGAATCCCAAACTAGACTGTGAAGTACATCCAGTAACATACAATAGATATAATATAAGCCAAGATATAATGTAATATAAAGCAAGTGCCGCACAGGTATAACTTCTGGATATCTAGTGGAAGCACACATCACCGGTAACAAATATTCATTACCACATTTTGTTTTAGGAAGAGGACCCACACAATCAATGATTACTTTTGCAAATGGTTCATTAATAACAGGTGTAGGTTTTAAAGGTGCAGGTGACAATACTTGATTGGGCTTACCAGCTAACTGGCATACATGACATGTACGGCAAAAATCTGCTATGCCTGAGGAAGTACTAGATTCATAATGGCTCTCTGGTTCTGATACGGCCCTAGCAAATAATGGAACCAACGACTGGTCAGACTTTTGAGCAGAAATCAACATCTCTCTTGTGACAGGAAGGCTACTGAAATCAACATTCACGCGATCCTTAGAATCTGTATTTAAATTACTTGACACCGGGTATGGGACAATTAATTAACTTAATTGTTAACTTCTACAAGTTAACGGTTAAGTTAAATTAACTTAGATTAACTTGTTAACTTTTGAAATAATAGTTTAACTTAACTTAATCAAAATTTAATTACCAGTAAACTCCTTAGAAAAAAATATATATATAACATACCAGCCCTTGCTCCCAGTGAGTATCCATACTGTTGACTTTCCTGTACAGTACAACAGACTGCCTGACTCAGTTTGGCTATTCAGGTATTAAAACTACAGTATTCATTGACTCTTCTGGAAAACATTTACAGGATATTAAGTTATACAATCCACATGAAAATTCCCCTAAGCAAATTTGACACAGACTGGTTAACTTCTATTACCCCGGTAATCGAAAAATCATAATTAGTAAATCATCAAAAATATCAGGTTAACTTAACTGGAAAGAATGAAAATTAGTTTCACTAGTTAATGTTAAAAAATCAGGTTAATTTAACTTAACTGGAAATTTTTTTTAATTAACTTAACTAGTTAACGTAATCTCCCCATGCATGCTTGACACATCACTAACAGGTTGATCAACTAAACCTGCATCTAACTGTTCTGGCTTAACATCAAACAGTCCATTCAAATCATAATCAGGCAAAACATCACACTGATCACTCACATCTGTCCCATATGTCACCATTTTAGCTTGACTACGGGTTACAGCACCAGAAGGGAATAACCCGCCACACTTACTCACAAGGTCTACAGCAGGATCCGGAACAACAAGGCTACCAGCTATATCATTTCCCAAGAGGAACGTTACTCCCTCCACTAACACAACACAATGGAACCAGTGTTAAACAGAGGTGAACAATGGTGAACAGTGCTTAAGTCAGTGAGAACAACTCAACAGTAACAGTCGTACCCAAATTAACCTTCACACAGGGAGGTCCCAGGTACCCAGTGATAACGGCCCTTGAGACCCAACAACAACCAGCGATGTGTTAATCCGTCTACGATAGGAAGGCCTAAGACCAAACCTCACTCATATAACACCATCTGTGAGGGAATTACTACACCACATGTCCCTCATAACACCATATGTGAGGGAATTACTACACCACGTCAAGTCCCTCATCACACCATCTGTGAGGGAATTACTACACCACGTCAGGCCCCTCATAACACCATCTGTGAGGGAATTACTACACCACGCCAGGTCCCTCATAACACCATCTGAGGGAACTACTACACCACGTGAGTTCCTCCTAACACCATCTGGGAGGGAGTTACTACACTACGAGTTTGCTGTTCAACACCTACATTAATCTGTATGTTCACTGTATGTTCCTTTACCTTTCTCTATTGAAGGCTTTTGTTAAACCACCCATGTATGTAATAAGTCATTTATGTCCAATGTATATTTTCAGCCTTCGGGCTGCAGAATTTTTTCAATAAACCGTTAATTATTATTATTATTATTATTATCATGCTCACCAGTATAAGCCTCTTCCACAGATGGAAGAGCACTATTCAACAAAATACTGAGTGAAGCACCAGTATCCCTCAAAACACTCACAGGGACAGCAGGACTACCCTCGGACACGGACACAAAATCAGGAAACTGAAAGGGCTGGAACAAATCCTTAGGATCCACACAAACACGGTCAGAAACCACAGCAACACCATCTGCTGAGACAAATCAAAATTAGCAACAGGCATGTCATGGGACTCCTTAGCTTTGAGCTTTGGACAATAGGCAATATAGTGACCAGGCTTTCTACAATAAAAACACACAGAAGTCATAACCCAGCTAAATCCATTACCACCATGACCATCAGAACCTCTGCCAACATTCTCAAAAGAGGGTTTATTACCTATGTTACCAAATGGGAGCTTACCACCTTGAGCTGGAGTCATGCCTTGGCCTGGAACCTCATTAACCTTATGTTTATGAATAAGACTGAAATTTTCAGCCAAAATGGCAGCTCTCTCAATAGTTGTAACCTTCTTCTCACAAACGTACATACGGACATCTGTGGGGACACCTCTCAAACACTGCTCTAGTGCAATCAATTCACAAAGTTCATCATAGGTTTTAACTCCACTAGCCGATAGCCATCTGTTGAGCAAATTAGTGACATTGTAACCATATTCAATATATGACTGATCTGGCAATTTGAATGTATTTCTAAACTTATCTCTATAGGACTGCTGTCAAATGGTAAGATTTCAAAATGGCTTCCTTGACCACAGAATACTCATTTTCCTGAGAGCTGGTTAGGGACAAGTAAGTGGAATGGCCTTTGCCCACAAGGACCCACTGGATCAGCAAGGGCCAATACTGCTGAGGCCAGGAAAGTGTTGTGACACTCTGCTCAAATTGGATGAAAAACTCTTCCTGATCATGTTCTTTAAATATTGGCAAAGACTTCATCACTTTAATTACATCATATTTGACACCACATAACTCCAGAGTAGCTCTCTTATCCAACAATTCTAACTGGAATGACCTTCCTCTATCTCTGTTCTCTTTTTCTTTTTCCTGCAACCTTAACTTAATTTCCCACTCCAGCTTCTCTCTTTCTAACTGAAACTCTATTAACTTTACTGTTGGATCTTCCTCCGTCTCACACAGTTGGAATGCAGACTCATCCAAAATTGACTTTTCCACCAAACATCTAATTACGGCATTTTTTACATTTATCTTTTACCAGTTTGATTTAGTCTCTACTTTATAATGTTTACCCAACGAAACACAATCATCTTTACGAATGGTACTACACTCCAAACTTAACACTGAAGGTTCAGCAATGAACTTAGCTAAATCAAAAGGCTTCATATTAAACAGGTATGGCAACTTACCAACTGGTGGAGAAAACCTCTCAAAAATAATTTGCAAACTTCACTCCTGATGATTATAACTGATTTTAACTTAATTTCAGTTAATTTTAACCCATTTTGTTTTGACATAACTTATCACTTGAATTATGTTACAGATTAATATACTAATGAGGGCACAAAAAAAAATGGCAACTCAGCACATCTTAGTCATGGGTTCAATCACAGCCCTCTCTTTATCCCAACAGTTCATGAGTGAAGGTTTGGAATTAAACATATTACGAAAGATTTAAACAAAATTTTATAACAAAACTTTACCATAATTAGTGTGTAGGTTCCAAAAGATAAATTAAATCAAGAGAATAAAGAATAAACATGATCCTTAATAAACAACTACTATTGGCACCATGAATAAACAATAAACCACCTTACTACACAACAATTGATTGCACTTTACACACCATGAATAATAATAAGGCAGCACTGAATATAATACAGTACTCAACTAAACCTGATTTGAAAAAAGATATCCACCACTGACAAACTCAAACGTCCTTCCACCTCTAAGGCCAACCAATGACTGACATAGCTTCATACTCCAGGGAACTACAAACTTATCACTAATATTAATAATTAAGCTGCAAAAATACCTACATACATACAGAAAAAAAAATTTGTGTATAAAGTACCAGCCCTGCTCACACAAAATATTATATTTACATAAGTTGCGGATAACATGTCTAAAAAATATTTAAACATGCACAGTGCAACGCACCACTGTACATTATGTCATGCATAACACAACGCCCCCTCTTTAAAATAAAACCAAAGGGTTTTACATTGGCAACACACAGTTATCAGATCTGCCTAATATGGCCTAGACAGGGTATCAGCAATAATTTTATCCTTACCCAGCAGCATCTCCGAATGAGGAGGTAGAAACTTGGTTAAATTCAATAGTAATAAAACTCAGTATTTACCAATTACACTTTCCAAATTAGATGATCTCCCACTGATCGCATTTCAGGAGGCATCAATCTGCCAAATTTTAAAATAGATATGTCATGGAAGCCACACAGCCTCCCAAAAGCTGAGAATTCTGTACACATGCCGTAGCTACTTCACTCCTGAGCAGTTGCTACAAGTTTAAAGGGATTCATTCGTCCTAACTTGGAGTACTGCTCTCACATCAAGGGTGGCTCTTCTGTCCAACTATTAGATTCGGTGGAATCAAAGGCATTTTGTCTTATTAACTCTCTTCCTTTAGTTGATAATCTCTCTTCCCTTTCTCTTTGCCGCAATGTTGCTTCACTCTCTCTCTTTTACAGGTACTTTAACAGGCAATGTTCGGTGGATTTGGCATCCTGTGTACCGCCGGCAAGGCCGTGGGCTCGTTACACACGTCTTGCCCGCGGTGCTCACCGTTTCTCTGTGGAAGTCGGTCACACTATAATAACCCGTTATAGGACCACCCTCTTTCCTCACACAGCCAAACTGTGGAATGCTCTGCCTTCTTCTGTGTTTCCATACTTATACAATCTGTCTCACTTTAAAAAGCTGGTTTTCCGACATCTTAGTAGTGTAGATTAACACAGTATAACCTTTTTCTTTTCTAATTTTATTTTTTTTTTACTCTCATTTCTTCGCCCCCTAGGCCACATTGTGGGTCGATCACCTGTGCCCAGGTGGGTTATTCCCCATTAAAAAGGGGGGGGGGAAGGGGGGAGTCCGCAACTTACGAACGCCCGACTTAGGAATGGCCGCCAATATGAATGAAGTTATACAGTAAAGCCTCGAATAACGACATTAATGTGTCCTCCAATATTGCAGTGCAAGGTGAATCGTCTTATCGCGAATCATTAATTACCATGAAATAAAGCAATAATAATGAGATGCGTTCCCAAGTGTGACTTTTTCATATCTTTTGTGTGGCTTTTTACCCTCTTTCTCCCAAAAACAATACAATAAATGAAAATTGCAAACTATATTCTTTAAATAATGTTTCTGAATGCACCTTATACAATATAAATGAAGAATAATATGGTTACACAAGAGGAGATCGGATGCCATTGTTTTCGTTTGTGTTTACAGCAGGGAGTAAGGGACGATAGTTCTACACGAGAAAATTAAGAAAATAAGACCCTGGTTGTAGCTGTAGTAAAATGAATATAAAAAAAATGAATATAGTATATGTTTTAAGTAACGTTAATTAATGTTAATAGAAGTAGCTAACCACTAATGGCAAAGAAAAAAAAAGATGGATTGGGAACGCCAACATACAGTATACGTACGTGCGCATTTAAGGATACCGCGTCACTTATCTTTTTAAGAATATGTTCAAAAGATTCATTATTGTTTATTACTGAATATATATTTGATTGAATTAATGTTTATGTATGTGAAATGAACAATGCAATTCATTAATAATACGTAGAATATTAAAACACACGATAAGAGGCGGAATTGTCAGTTTTTACACACATAATGTCAGTTATCCACCTAAAACTGAAGAAAATAAGACCCTGATTGTTATTGCAGTTAAATTAATGTAAAAATTATGTATGTTTTAATTAATGTTATTTAATGTACAGTGAAAGAAACCATTGATATTAAAGAAAAAGGGAGACTGATAGTGGAACGCCAATGCATACAGTACGTGCGCACTCAAGGAAACATAGTCATTTATCTTAAGAATATGTACAAAAGATTCATTATTGTTTATTACTGAATATGTATTTGATTGAATTAATGTTTATATATGTGAAATGAACATTATAATTCATAAATAATACGTAGAATATTAAAACACACACGAAGAGACAAGACGGCATTGTTTTCGTGGACGATGGTTCTACATAAAAAAACGAAGAAAAAATAAGACCCTGGTTGTAGCTGTAGTGAACTTAATTTAAAAAAATTGAATACCTGTATGCATGTTTTAAGTAATGTTATTTAATGTTAATAAATGGAACACTAGAAGTAGCTAACCACTAATGGTAAAGAAATAAAGCGAGACGATTGGGAATGCCAACGTATGAACACTAAGTGCGTACATGTGAAAACATATTGTCATTTTTCTACATATGAATATGAAAGCAACACTTATTACTATTCATATATGTTTTAAATAATATTTATGAATGTAAAACAAAAATTCTACTCACCAATGGTGGTAAAGTCTAAAACATAAGGACAGCCAATGAATATTGTACGAGTTTTTACCCAGATGACGAAGTCATCAGGTTCAACTCTGGCTGAAGCTGTAGCTTTCCATAAAGCTGTTACTGAAACTGTTACTGAACCTGAAGTTGATGTTGAAGCTGCATATGATGCTGAATTTGATGGTGTAGCTGAAGTTGATGGTTTAGGCCTTCAAATAATTAAGCTGTCAAAAGAACCTTGCACAGCTGCTTTCTTTTCTCATTATACATCTTTATGTAGAGGTCATTTGCATTTATTTAAATTTTAATGCTTGTTCTGTTAATGGATCCACTTCAGAAGATATGTTCATTGCTTGCTCCATAGCTTTTGAACCAACACTACCATCACTTGCTCATGTTGAATAGGGATACAAAAATGCTAAAAAGCTGTAAGAAACCTGAGAAAGTTTTTCTCCTGTTCCTGTTCTAGATGCGTGAAAACAAAAGGCACGCCAAGCTCCGACTGTTGTTTACCACTCATTAGGCAGGCAGCTTCTTTGCGCAAGGCGCTCTTCATTTTTTTAGTCATTTTGGTTTTTTGTTTACCGTATATCTCGGCCTACAAGACGGAATTTGAACAAAAAAAAAATCAGCCCAAAGTTAGGGGGTCGTCTTAAGCACCAGAGATAAAATTCTTACCTCTTAAATTTTGCGGTTTAGCGTGTCAAGAGTGGTGATGGAAACATGGTAAACCACTCACAAGGTCCTACCACTAATTATTTTATACTGAAACTTACATTTGGGAAGCTGGATTAAAATGAAGATTACCGGTATATTAAAATAATAAAAATGTATTATAAACCAGTCTAACATACCGTAAAAGAACAATATACCCCGGTAATAAACACAGCTGCTATCATCACCCCCCCCCCCATTTGCCAGTGACGAGAAAGGGAAAGCGACCTTGACAGTGACCGCCTGTGGCTATTTTTAGCCGTCCTTGTGTTCGGAGGTGGTCAGTAATGCATATCTGTATATTTACTGATCATAATACTTATCTCCTATAAATAATTAATTTAAAATTAATTTTTTTACAAAGAATATTCAGTAAATGACTGCGTTAATTCTTGAAACTACCGACAGTGGTAAATTTAGGATGAGAATGATGAACAGAAGTCACGTCATGGATTCGGAGTTTGGTCCTTAATGATCATAAATGTCTGGTCAACTTCACCTACCAGGTATAATGGTAGCCTTCCTTTTTCGCGAAACAAGTATATAATTAAAGAAAATACTTGCAGTGTGTTTAATGTATTACAATATATTATAGCTAAATAAATAAACAAATAAATCGGCAAATCTATTTCAAGTAAATGGAAATATTTTACTCACACCAACATTAGTTCCAGTTAAATAACTGACGCTTAAGTGAGTCACTAGTGTATACCAGCGGGTAAAATTTGATGCCAATACTTGAAGTGAATTAGCATTATTTTAAATAACCAACCATAAATAAATGGAAAAAAGATCAAAGGTGAAACATTATATTGTATGTATGTTGTGTTGTCAAAGGAAGAGAAACAATTGAAACTCAGCAATTGTGTGTAAATGAGGCAGTAAGATAAATCAGCAACATAAGACTTGGTCACAATTTTCGTGATGCCATATGGAAGTAGGGTCTACCATTAGACAATACTGTACTGTACATTGTGCTTCCAATATCTTCCCAGGCGGTAGTATCTCCCTGTTTGGTAGCTGCCTAAAACTTTTAGTAATATTACTTTGATACAACATGATAAATTAGACAAACAATGAAAATAAACAAACAAAATTTATTTACCAAGACCTTCTCTCTCAGAACAGAGGGGAGATAAGACGGCTATTTATAGCCTGTCTTTGTGTAGGAAGTCGACCACACTAGAAATAATTCATTTAAAATTTATATTTTTTACATAGAATATTCAGTACATGACTGCAATTATAAAATATTGTGAATATATATATATATATATATATATATATATATATATATATATATATATATATATATATATATATATATATATATATATATATATATATATATATATATATATATATATGTATATATATATTTGTGTAATAAATGTATGTAGTAAGTATGTACAGTAATCTTTTTCACTCAAATCCTAATGAAACACTATTGAATTAGAATACTGTAGCTCGCTGAAGCAAGCTTATAAATTAAAGAAAATACTTCCAGTGTGTTTAATATATTACAGTATGATATAAATAAACAAATAAATCGGTAAATCCATTTTAAGTAAATGAAACAATTGTATTCGACACCGACATTAGTTCAAGTTAAATAACAAACTTTTAAGTGAGTCACTAGTGTTTACACTACACCAACCAGTAAAATTTGATGCCATTACTTGAAGTGAATTGGCTTTATTTTAAAAAACCAAGGATGTGTAAACAGCACTGGTCAATGGGATGGTTGGTAAAGGACTACTGGGTCAGTAAGCTCCCAATGGTAAGTGTCACATTTGGGGTACCGGTCTTATACAGCGAATAGGGCTCAAAAGCTACTTTTTAAATGGAAATTTTGGGGGCCGTCTTATACACCCCGTCGCCTTGTAGGCCGAGATATACGGTATAATACATATCGGAATTTAGTTAGTATTTATATGAAAATGTAATTTTATTTTATTTTTATTATATTTTGGTCATAAATACTAATTAAATATGGACGTAATTTGAATTGGGTCCTAAATCACCTAGGGTTTTAAATATGAAAAATTGTTGGTCGAACCATTGTTATCGGAGGCTTTACTGTACTTTAAATTTACATTATTTTATTTACCTGATGACTTATATTTTACTTTCGTTTACTGTATTTTCTCATTCAAAAGCTCCTCCCCGACTTACAACCTATTCGACTTATGTTCACCCGCACTTACGACCTGCCTCAGTCGTACCAAAATTGGTCAAATTATGTATTTTCAAGTCCAAAAGTCAGTACACAGACAAAATTTTCATTTGTAATTCACTTTAAAATGACTGGCAAGCTTAAAAGTGAGTGTTTTGTGGTGCTGAGAAGAAAAAGAGACCCCCATTTTAGATTTTCTATGTATTATTTAAGCATTTCCGACTTATGACCATTTTGACTTACGACCTCAATGTCGGTCCCTAACCCCGTCGTAAGTCGGGGAGCAGCTGTATTTCTTCTTTACTCTTAAATTAAGTGATTGTAGATGCATATAAGGACTTAGGTTTAGATATAGTCGGATTTTAAACATTGTTCTGTAAGTACAATAAGAACATACCTTGTGTTTCGACTCGAGTATATTTTCAACTTAAGAACGTCCTCAGGAACACAACCCGTCAGTGGTTGGACGGGCAATAATGTTGTTCTTTCCTTAAGTCTCGGATGCTCTGGGTCCTACAACATACTTTACAACAACCAATAAATTAAAACTCAACCTGAAAATCTTTGATTAATTTAATGGAGGGTTACTTTAAGTTACTTATAGTTACTTTAAGTTACTTATAACAGGTTCATACCAATAATGTTTTAGTGCCAGATCATCGTAGCACAAACACACACACATATATCAGAATCCTAGATAAAGAACTATAGCTGTAATGATCAGCTAAAATACATCCACAACATGTACAGTACATGAGATTATATTTTTTGGGGGTTGAAAAACAATTGTGAATGATTCATATGGACTTATTTTATTATGGTTTTCATGGACAATAATAAACAGCCTAGTTCCCTACGTCACTATCGGTATACTTGTCAATTTCTGCCAGCAGTAAGTCACATTTCCCAATCATGATATTCACGGACTCCTCAAGAATTTCAAAACTCTTCAGTGCACTGTGTGATTCTACATAAACTGAAATGAAAGAGGAAAATAATCAATAACTATAATTAACTTTCTTTACTTTTAAGATAGAAAATATGATATCAGACATAAAAACACTTAAGAACAGTTCCAAGAAATGTTGTCCAAGCCTCGTGAGCTTTAACTTCTATGAAGGTCAAATTATTTTCTAAAATAATATTGTATATGAATTATTATTAACCCCTTAGCTCACAACAAAATTTTCTAAGCATGACTCATATTTTTAAGGTTTGAAATAGTTTCTTATAGGGAAATTAAGCCGTAGCTGGTAGTCTGATATATGAATGGTTAAAACGTCATTGGCGTTCCTGGTCGACTCGTACATAATATGAACGGGACGACCAGGAAAGCCAATATATGGTCCTTAATAACATTAGTACATGAAAACAGGAATTTTCTTCTGATGGATCCTATGGTTGTATTTTGATATCTGACAACCACCATCCACCACACCCATTAACTCTCATTAATTTGAGTAATGTTAAATACAAATTGGAGAATTTTGAGATTAACAATATTTGTAACCAGGTGAAATGGTTGGGTCAATATTTATTGACTTGAATATGGTGGACACCAGCTGTCCTTAGGGTCTTGATCTAACTCTTCTTTACTGTACATATTAGACTTATAAATAATTACAGTATTTCTTAGTCTGTACTCACCCAAGGATATGAATTACATGAAAGATCTTGGGAACTTCATGTTTTCTATGTGGTTATCACCATATACAGGGAGGCGCGCCGCACGCACGCGCACACGCGCACACACATGCGCACACACACGCGCACACACACGCGCACACACACACACGCACACACACACACACACACACACACACATATATATATTTTCATATACATGTAGATCCGCGATTTTTCCTGCAGGATTTTATAAAAAAAAAAATATATATATATATATATATATATATGTATGTATGTGTGTATGTATGTATGTATGTATGTATGTATGTATGTATGTATATATATATATATATATATATATATATATATATATATATATATATATATATATATATATATATATATATATAGTATATATATATATATATATATATATATATATATATATAAGCACAGTATTACCTCACTTAACGTGTTTCACTTAATCTGCTTTATCATATAATGATGTGCTCGCCAGAGCTGAACTTTCACTTAACACGGATTTTTTCCACATATACGCGGTGAGTGTCCGGCTCGAGACGCTATTTTTAGATTTGCCCCACCCGCCACCCTGCCTGACTGCCTGTTTTAGCTCATAAAATTCATACAAATTACCCGGCCAGAATATAATTTATATTGCTGGAATTCTTATAATTTGGTGATCATTTTGAATATAAACATCATATATTTTGCATTAGACATACAAATTTTAGATAAAAATTTTTCTCTGGTAACTATGTTATCTTTTGTGCAAAATATATGACATTTATATTCAAAATATTCCTGGTCTTACAAGGAATCCAGCAATGTCAATTATATTATCCTAACTTTAGTTTGAGGTATTATTTATTACAAAAAAGTTAAGTATTCTGGTTTGCCCACACATCTCCTTGGGACGGTTGGTGGGGGGTTCGGGGGAGGGAGGGACCGACCGACCATCTGTTACCCGTGAAGAATATTTTTTTTTTTTTATTAACTGAAGATATTTGTTTTAGCTCATAAAATTCATACAAATTACCCAGTCTGAATATAATTTACATTGCTGGAATTCTTATAATTTGATGATCATTTTGAATATAAACATCATATATTTTGCATTAGACATACAAATTTTAGATAAAAATTTTTCTCAGAGTAACTATGTTATCTTTTGTGCAAAATATATGACATTTATATTCAAAATATTCCTGGTCTTACAAGGAATCCAGCAATGTCAATTATATTATCCTAACTTTAATCTGAGGTATTATTTAATACTAAATGTTAAAAACTCTTGAAGGGAGGATTGGTGGGGGGTGGGGGGGAGGGTTGGGACTGACCGCGCGGTTGGAAGAGGGGGGGAGGCAAGGTGGGGTACTTTGATTGACAGATAGTGTCGTGAAGATTATTTTTTTTTTTATTAACTGAAGATATTTGTTTTAGCTCATAAAATTCATACAAATTACCCGGTCAGAATATAATTTACATTGCTGGAATTCTTATAATTTGGTGATCATTTTGAATATAAACATCATATATTTTGCATTAAACATACAAATTTTAGATAAAATTTTTTCTCTGGGTAACTATGTTATCTTTTGTGCAAAATATATGACATTTATATTCAAAATATTCCTGGTCTTACAAGGAATCCAGCAATGTCAATTGTATTATCCTAACTTTAGTTTGAGGTATTATTTATTAAAATTTAGTGGTTTTCCCCAAAAAATTTCTCAGAGAGGGAAGAGCCGGCAGTGTAGTGTGAGAGGGGGAGGGAGTTGAGTCCATTATTTGAATGGACATTAACTTGGCGACTGTATTTCTCTATTTCTCTTAAGTACTAATTGTGTGCATGTACCATCATAAAATTAAGATGTTATTTTTACTACAACATAGGTATGTGCCTTCAAAAAGTGGAGTTTGGGGGTCGGGCCGGTTTCTATTGGAATTAATCCCATATGTTCTGTTGTTCACTTAACACGGGACCCTCTGGGTTCTATTGACGCGTTAAGTGGGGTACAACTGTGTATAATATATATATATATATATATATATATATATATATATATATATATATATATATATATATATATATATATATATATATATATATATATATATATATATATATATATATATATATATATATATATATATATATATATATATATATATATATATATATATATATATATATATATATATATATATATATATATATATATATATATATATATATATATATATATATATATATATATATATATATATATATATTATATATATATATATATATATATATATATATATATATATATATATGTATATATATATTTGGGTGGTGTTGAGGGTGTGTGTGTGGTGGTGTTGGTGGGTGTGTGGGTGGTGGTGTTGGGGCAGTGTGTGGGTGGTGTTGGGCTGTGTGTCGGTGGTGGTGTTGAGGTGTGTGTGTGGGTGGTGGTGTTGGGGCGTTGTGGGTGGTGGTGTTGGAGGTGTGTGTGGGTGGTGTTGGGGGTGTGTGTGGGTGGTGGTGTTGGGGGTGTGTGTGGGGTGGGGTGGTGGTGTGTGTGTGGGTGTGTGGTGTTGGAAGGTGTGTGGGTGATGTTGGAAGGTGTGTGTGTGATGTTGAGGGCGTTGTGGTGTTGTTGAGGGTGTGGGATGATGTTGGTGATGTTGGAGGGTGTGTGTGGGTGATGTTGGAGGGTGTGTGGGTGGTGGTGTTGGAGGGTGTGTGTGGGTGGTGGTGTTGAGGGTGGTGGTGTTGGAGGGTGTGTGTGGGTGGTGGTGTTGAGGGTGTGTGTGGTGGTGGTGTTGAGGTTGTGTGGTGGTGTTGGAGGGTGTGGATGGTGGTGTTGGAGGGTGTGTGTGGGTGGTGGTGTTGGAGGTGTGTGGTGGTGGTGTTGAGGGTGTGTGTGGGGTGGTGGTGTTGGAGGGTGTGTGTGGGTGGTGGTGTTGGAGGGTGTGTGGGTGGTGGTGTTGGAGGGTGTGTGGTGGTGTTGGAGGTGTGTGGTGGTGTTGGGGGTGTGGGTGGTGGTTGGAGGGTGTGTGTGGGTGGTGGTGTTGAGGGTGGTGGGTGGTGGTGTTGAGGGTGTGTGTGTGGGTGGTGGTGTTGGAGGGTGTGTGTGGGTGGTGGTGTTGGAGGTGTTTGTGGGTGGGGTGTGTGGTAGTGTTGGAGGGTGTTTGTGGGTGGTGGTGTTGGAGGGTGTGTGGGTGGTGGTGTTGGGAGGTGTGTGTGTGGTGGTGTTGGGGCGTGTGTGTGGGTGGTGGTGTTGGGGCGTGTGTGTGGGTCGTGGTGTTGGGGACGTGTGGGGTGGTGGTGTGGGTGGTGGTGTTGGAGGGTGTGTGGGTGGGTGTGGAAGGTGTGTGGTGGGTGATGTTGGAGGTGTGTGTGGGTGATGTTGAGGGCTGTGTGGGTGTTGGTGGAGGGTGTGTGTGGGATGATGTTGGTGATGTTGGAGGGTGTGTGTGGGTGATGGAGGGTGTGTGGGTGGTGGTGTTGGAGGGTGTGTGTGTGGGTGATGTTGAGGGTGTGTGGGTGGTGATGTTGAGGTGTGTGGGTGGTGGTGTTGGAGGTGTGTGTGGGTGATGTTGAGGGTGTGGTGGGTGATGTTGGAGGGTGTGTGTGGGTGGTGATGTTGGAGGGTGTGTGTGGGTGGTGGTGTTGGAGGGTGTGGTGGTGGTGTTGGAGGGTGTGTGGGTGGGTGTTGGAGGGTGTGGATGGTGTTGGAGGGTGTGTGTGGATGGTGGTGTTGGAGGGTGTGTGGGTGGTGTTGTTGGTGGGTGTGTGGATGGTGGTGTTGGACAGTGTGTGTGTGGGTGGTGTTGGAGGGTGTGTGTGGGTGGTGGTGTTGGAGGGTGTGTGTGGATGGTGGTGTTGAGGGTGTGTGTGTGGGATGGTGGTGTTGGAGGGTGTGTGTGTGGTGTGTTGGAGGGTGTGTGTGGGTGGTGGTGTTGGAGGGTGTGTGTGATGGTGGTGTTGAGGGTGTGTGTGGGTGTGGTGGTGTTGGAGGGTGGTGTGGATGGTGGTGTTGGAAGGTGTGTGGGTCGTGGGTGTTGGAGGGTGATGGTGGTGGTGTTGAGGGTGTGTGGATGGTGGTGTTGAGGGTGTGTGTGTGGGTGGTGGTGTTGGAGGTGTGTGGTAGTGTTGGAGGGTGTGTGTGGTGGTGTTGGATGGGTGTGTGGGTGTGGTGTGTTGGTGGGTGTGTGTGGGTGGTGTTGGAGGGTGTGTGGATGGTGGTGTTGAGGGTGTGTGGGTGGTGGTGTTGAGGGTGTGTGTGGGATGGTGGTGTTGAGGGTGTGTGTGGGTGGGCGGTGTTGCAGAGTGTGTGGGTGGTGTTGGAGGGTTGTGTGGTGGTTGGGTGTGGATGGTGGTTGGGTGTGTGGATGGTGGTGTTGGAGGGTGTGTGGGTGGTGTTGGAGGGTGTGTGGGTGGGTGTTGGGTGTGTGGGTGGTGGTGGTGGGTGTGTGTGGGTGGTGGTGTTGGAGGTGTGTGTGGATGGTGGTGTTGGAGGGTGTGTGTGGGTGGTGTTGGAGGGTGTGTGTGTGGTGGTGTTGGAGGGTGTGTGTGGGTGGTGGTGTGGGGTGTGTGGGTGTGGTGTTGGAGGGTGTGTGGGTGGTTGGTGTTGGATGGTGGTGTTGGGGTGTGTGTGGATGTGGTGGTGTTGGAGGGTGTGTGGTTGGTGGTGTTGGAGGTTGTGTGTGTGGGTGGTGGTGTTGGAGGGGTGTGTGTGGGTGGTGGTGTTGGAGGGTGTGGTGGTGGTGTTGGAGGGTGTGTGGGTGGTGTTGGAGTTGGTGGTGGTGGTGTTGGGGTGTGTGGGGTGTGGTGGTGTTGGAGGGTGTGTGTGGATGGTGGTGTTGGAGGGTGGGTGGTGGTGTTGGAGGTGTGTGTGTGGGTGGTGTTGGAGGGTGTGTGGGTGGTGGTTGGTGTTGGAGGGTTGTGTGTGGTGGTGTTGGAGTGTGTGTGGGTTGGTTGGGTTGTGGGGTTGGTGTGTGGGTGGGTGTTGGGGTTGTGGGTGGTGGTGTTGGGGTGTGTGTGGGTGGTGGTGTTGGAGGTGTGGGGTGGTGGTGTTAGGGTGTGTGGGGGTGGTGGTGTTGGAGGGTGTGTGGGTGGTGGTGTTGGAGGGTGTGTGGGTGGTGGTGTTGGAGGTGTGTGGTGTGGTGGTGTGTGTGGGTGGTGGTGTTGGAGGGTGTGTGTGGGTGGTGTTGGGGTGTGTGGGGGTGGTGGTGTTGGAGGGGGTGTGTGTGGGTGGGTGGTGTTGGAGGGTGTGTGTGTGTGGGTGGTGTTGGAGGGTGTGTGTGTGTGGTTGGTTGGTGTTGGAGGGGGTGTGTGTGTGTGGTGTTGGAGGGGTGTGTGTGTGGTGTTGGGTGTGTGGGGTGGTGGTGTTGGAGGGTGTGTGTGTGTGGGTGGTGGTGTTGGAGGGTGTGTGTGTGGTGTGGTGTTGGAGGGTGTGTGTGTGGGTGGTGTTGGGTGTGTGTGGGTGTTGGGTTGTGTGGTTGGTTGGTTGGGTTGTGTGGTGGTGTTGGAGGTGTGTGTGGTGTTGGGGTTGGGTGGTTGGGTGTGTGTGGTGGTGTTGGGGGTTGGGGTGTGGTTGGTTGGGTTGTGGGTGGTTGGGTGTGTGTGTGTGTGTGGGTGGTGGTGTTGGAGGTGTGTGTGTGGTGGTGTTGGAGGGTGTGTGTGTGTGTGTGGGTGGTGGTGTTGGAGGGTGTGTGTGTGGGTGGTGGTGTTGGAGGGTGTGTGTGGGTGTGTTGGAGGGTGTGCATGGGTGGTGTTGGGTGTGTGTGGGTGGGGGTGTGTGTGTGGGTGGTGGGGTGTGTGGGTGGTGTGTGGGTGGTGTTGGGGGTGTGTGTGTGGTGTTGGAGTTGTGTGTGGGTGGTGTTGGGGTGTGGGTGGTGTTGGGGTGTGTGTGGTGGTGTTGGGGTGTGTGTGGGTGGTGTTGGGGGTGTGTGTGGGTGGTGTGGGGGTGTGTGTGGGGTGGTGTGGAGGGGTGTGTGGGTGGTATTGAGGGTGTGTGTGGGTGGTATTGAGGGTGTGTGTGGGTGGTATTGGGGTGTGTGTGGGTGGTGGGGTGTGTGTGGGTGGTATTGGAGGGTGTGTGTGTGTGGGTGGTATTGGGTGTGTGTGTGGGTGGTATTGGAGGGTGTGTGGGGGTCGTGTTGGGGGTGTGTGTGTGTGGTGTTGGGGGTGTGTGGGTGATGTTGTGGGTGGTGTTTAAGGTAAGCCATGAATAATGTTTCAAATGTTTCTATGTACAAATTTTTCTGAGGTGTCTCTGTAGGTGTGTGTGTATTAACAGAATTAATCTTGATTTAGCAAATTAGTTTATTAAATCGAGTGAAAAACAACAGAAAAAATTTATTTCCGCTAAATCAAGAATTCGTTATATCGGATTCCATTATATCGAGAGTATACTGTATCTTGAACCATCATCCTTGGGCATCAGAGTCAGAGCTAGTCTCCTCATCTTGTCTAATTCTTCAATGTTTGTACAATCATTATTTTCATTTTTATCATTACAACTTATGACAAATGGGAAAATGTATTTGGGATGCACCAAAATGTGGAGTCTGTGTAGGCATCATGGTGCATGTGCTTACGTGTTAGGCTGTCACTGGCAAGGGGGTATAAACGTGTCAATTGTTACAGAAATATGTAACTGTAAGCGCTCACGGACATGTACAGGTCTGTGAAAACAAGTACATTTATGGCCCAAGTAAACTCCACATTTTTTTTTTTTTTAAATGAACATACAGGGTACTCTAATTGGTTATGTGCCATATTTCTATTGCCACTTTTAAGGATGCATTACAGTACAGCTCCTCTCCGACTTACGACCTACTCGACTTACAACCACTCACACTTACGACCTGCCTCAGTCGTACCAAAATTTTGTCAAATTACGTATTTTCGATTCCCAACGTCAGTAAACAGACAAAATTTTTGTTTGTAATTCACTTTAAAATGGCTGGCAAGATTAAAAATGAGAGTTTTGTGGTGCTGAGAAGAAAAAGAGACACCCATTTTAGATTTTCTATGTATTATTTAAGCATTTTCGACTTACGACCTGGATTTGGGTCCCTAACCCCGTCGTAAGTTGGGGAGGAGCTGTACTTCATAATAATTTGGTGATTGTAAAAAACACATAAAAGACTTACAAATAACATGATCTGTTTTCCTTGTCAGCTTCACAGAGTCTTTGATACTGTCATACTGGAACACATTTCTGGAACAAGCATCATTGCGGGCATCGTTCACTCGTGCTACTTTCTTCCCTGTAAACCAAGTAGGATCCATTAAGAGTAGTTAAAGTAAGAAAATATAGACACGGTTATGTGGTGCATTGGAGAAAATAATTATAATTTAAGTTGTATGAGCATGGTGTTAAATGGTTTAAGGAACTTTAAAGTAAAGAGCTAATGTGTGAGAAGGTGAGTAACCAAGGGGAGATCCAGGAATATCAAAAAGGGGGTCCAAAAAGTTGTGAGTGGGGGGAACATGGCAAGCACAACGAGCCCACCCAGCTTGTTGAGGGCATTTTGAAGCCATGTGCACTTGATATTAGGAGATTTTCTGAGGTCAGTAGTAATTACTTTTTACAATACAAAAATGCCTGAGTACAATACTGCAATAAAGAAAAGGTTTTGGAAGTTTCTGATGAAAATAGACCCCCCCCCCCCCGGCTGGTAACAGTAGATTTATGTTTCCTCTTGATTCCAACGACACTAGAGCGTGGTGGGAAAAAGTCTTAGAAAAAAAGTAGGGGTTTCAGGGATACAAATCAGGTCCAGGGTTATAAGGGGTGTTTGTTTTTTTATTTGGGTCCTAAGTCAAACACAATTTGTGAAGTGTTGAGTTAAATAAAATAATCTTGAATTACACCTAGTGAACTTAAAATTTTATTGGTGAAACTACTGCACCAAGCATGGGTCCCCTGAAAGGTGATTTCTCCTCTATCCCCACTTCCTTCCCTTCTCCCTTCTCCTCCAGCCCCACTTCTAATTCCCATCATCATCATCAACCAGGAGCCTTCTACATACACACCTCAAAGTAAGTATACTTTACTGCATTTTTTTTTTACTTTGTATGTACTTTTCGGTGAGCTGGAACTAATTACCCAATATCCCATTGAAACAATGGATTCGGTTAACAAAATTTTCGGTTTACGAACGACCCTCTGGAACGAAATGCGTTCGTTAACCGAGGGACCACTTTGTGTGCGCACGCACGCAGTCACACACAGTAAGTCCTCGCTTAACGTCGGGGTTACGTTCCTGAAAACACGACATTATGCGAAACAACATTAAGCGGATCAATTTTCCTTATAAATAATAGATAAAATAAGGGAGTTAAGTTCCTGAGCCTCTCTTCGCCCCATGAAATACATTACATATACAGAAATTCAAAGCTCCTTGTGTGATGCCCAGTGAGGTGCTTGTATGCATTACTATAAAGTCACATTCATTGACATTTTATAAGAGAAAAACTTAAAACTCCACTACATGGCATAAATAAATACCATTAGGTAACTTTGGTTGGCTGGCAGGCTGACCCAGCCGTCATAATACATCACCTCCCCCTCCGACTTCTGGCAAGATTGAAGGTGGTTTAGGGTTAAAGTTTTTATCTTAACAGAATATAAATTACATTGCTGGAATCCCTTCAAGACAGCGAATAATATGAATATAGACATCATATAACTTTTGCACAAGAGATAAATATTTTAGTCCTTTAGTGTAGTACTGTACATGTTTTTTCAACTTATTTTTCGGTAGATATAGCAACTTTCTTAATTTATTTTTACTCATTTACATGCACACGCCATCCTAAATACATATTATGAAAAAGGTAAATGAAATATTTGTCCTTAGGGAGAGGGTGATGCACCGTAAGAAGTAGTCCGAGACGACACAAACGACTTCGTACCGAGTCACCGGGGCGTTAAACGAATTTTTGGTCTCTAAAGTTTAGCAACGTAGTACCAAAACAACGTTAAACGGGCCGACGATAAGCGAGGACTTACTGTATTGTAACAATGTCATGTGTTTCCTGCCACCTGAGAGTTCCCGCCAATTTCAAACCAACAGTATAAATGCCTTAGGCCTGTCTTCAACCAATGAGGAGGCCTATGAGGCATGATGTCAAGAAGTTGTCCCTCTGTGTCACTCAGTTTGAAAAAGTCAGTCTGTGTTGGAATTGTATTAGCCCCTTAGTTCTTATATAAATGTCAGGGCAGTACATTGGGTTTATAATCATATCACCCCCTGTAACTTTCTACTGGCTATGAGGTGACATGGTCACATCACGTGATGGGTAAGTTGCTTGAGGCGCAGCCCTAAGTCTGTTAAGGTCAGCATATAAAAGCCGGTTGCCTGCGGCATTGTCACTCAACCCCTCACACCAACCGGACGTATTTAGAAGAGCTATTTAATATAGCCTCTGTCCTCATTTAATACTCATAGCTACAGTGATTAAGTTATGGTGATATACACTTGGAACCAGGGCCAGCCTTAGGAGGTGCGGGACCCAATCGGGAACAATTTTGGTGGGCCCCAGGTTCCCAGCCAAGATCTGTAGAATCATAGAAATATAAATAAAGTCTATTATAGACTTCAGTGACTTCATATTTTAGATATATGGTTTACCGTATATCTCGGCTTATAAGACGGAATTTGAACATTAAAAAAATCTGCCCAAAGTTAGGGGGTCGTCTAAACCACCAAGTATAAAATTCTTACCTCTTAAATATTGTGGTTTAGTGTGTCAAGAGTGGTGATGGAAACATCGTAAGCCACTCACAAGGTCTTACCACTAATTATTTTATACTGAAACTTACGTTTGGCAAGCTGGATTCAAATTAAGATTACCGGTATATTAAAATAATAAAAATGTATTATAAACCTGTCTAACATACCGTAAAAGAGAATTATACCCCTGTAATAAACACAGCTATCATCACACACCCCTCCCCACGCCCCCCCATTTGCCAGTGAGGAGACAAGAAAGGGAAAGTGACCGCGAGATTGGGCTATTTTTAGCCGTGGAGGTGGTCAGTAATGCATATCGGTATATTTACTGATAATAATACTTATCTCCTATAAATAATTAATTTAAAATGTATTTTTTTACAAGGAATATTCAGTAAATGACTGCATTAATTCTTGAAACTACTGACAGTTAAATACAGACGCTTAAGTGACGTCACTAGTGTTTACACTACACCAGCTGGTAACATTTTATGCCATTACTTGAAGTGAATTGGCCTTATTTTAAGTAACTAACCATAAATAAATACAAAAAGTAAAAAAAAGATCAAAAGTGAGAAATAATATACTGTATGTATGTTGTGTTGTCAAAGTTAGAGGAACAATTCAAACTGCAATTGTGTGTAAATGAGGCAGAAAGTCAGGTCAGCGCTGAACCTGGGACTTGGTCACAATTTTCGTGATGCCATATGGCAGCAGGGTCTACCATTAGACAACACATTATGCTTCCAATATCTTCCCAGGCGGTAGTATCTACCTGTTTGGTAGCTGCCTACTACCTACACAATTTTTAGTAATATTACTTTGATACATGATAAATTAGACAAACAATGAAAATAAACATCAAATTTAATTACCAAGACGCTTCCCATTGGCAGCTGTAAGAAGAGGGGGAGATGGGCTATTTTTATCCCGTCTTTGTGTCTGAAGTGGCCAGTAATACCATATATTTACTGATCATAATACTTACCTCCTATAAATAATTAATTTAAAATCTATTTTTTACATAGAATATTCAGTAAATGACTTTTAAATAAATAAACAAATAATTCGGTAAATCTATTTCAAGTAAATGGAAAATAAGCAAACAAATGTTATTTACCACGACCCTTCCCTCTGGCTCAGGGTGAGATGGAGGGGAGATAAAGAAGGCTATTTATAGCCCGTCTTTGTGTCTGAAGTGACCAGTACCATAATGCACCATAAATAATTCATTTAATATATATATATATATATATATATATATATATATATATATATATATATATATATATATATATATATATATATATATATATATATATATATATATATATATATATATATATATATATATTTTCTTCACACGGTAACAGATGGTCGGTCGCCGGTCCCTCCCTCCCTCCCTCCCCCCCACCCCCCACCAACCGTCCCTACTAGATAAATGTGTGGGAATACCAGACTGTTTACCTTTTTAGTAATAAATAAGAAATCAGACTAAAGTTAGGATAATATAATTGACATTGCTGGATTCCTTGTAAGACCAGGAATATTTTGAATATAAATATCATATATTTTGCACAAAAGATAACATATTTACTCAAGAGTAAACATTATATCTAAAATTTGTATGTCTAATGCAAAATCTATGATGTTTATATTCAAAATGATCATCAAATTGTAAGAATTCCAGCAATGTAAATTATATTCTGGCTGGATAATTTGTATGAACTTTATGAGCTAAATAAAAAAATTATACTTCACCCGTGTAAAGGGGTACACCCACCGCGGAATGTGAGCATCCTGGGTTCTGGCAGGGCACCGTGTAAACGTGGAAACGTGGAATGTGGGACCGCGTAAAGTGAGGGTTGACTGTACAGTATTTAATATTAAAATGAAAAAATAGCTATAAAAACAATTAATACACCCGTAATGTACTGGCTGGCATCTCGTCCCTACTCCCGCATCCAAGGTCACCACTCCTCCCAACTCGCTCCCTCCTCCGCCTCCTCCACCTCCACTACTGCCGATAACAAACACAAATGTTTTGTGAATAACTGCACCTCCACTTCCTATGTACAGTACTGAACTGTACTGTGCTGTACATTTTTACAAACAATAAACATGGCAAGAAAAGCTATTAAAAAAAAAAGATAAAAACTTCACTTTACTGTACAGTTCCTATCCTCAGCGACAGGACGGGGGTCATTGGGCTCATCGTCACTCAATTCCATAACGGGTGGTGAAGTGGGGGCGACGGTGGATTCAGCTGCTTCCTCAATGCCGCCAGTGATTGGTGTTAAATCTCTCCTTCGGTGATCAAAGAACATGGTGATGGGGAGTTGTCATCTCTTTCATTCATTTCTTCCATGATGTTTTTGTATGGAGCGAAAACGTCATCCATCCCTCGCATGAATTTCAGGGCACGCACCATGGAGGGGTCCATACTATAGGCCAGGTTTTTCAGTGCCTCAATATTCCTGGTCATCTCCCCCAACTTCTCCAACGTTATTTCTTTCCCTTTCGCTTCCTCTTCCTTGCCAGAGTCTACTAACTCCTGTAGATCCTCCTCGGTCAGCTCAGTGTCGTGCTCTTCAATTAGCTCCCTAATCTCGTCCTCTGCCATGTCCCGGAAGCCTTCAGCAGCCACTTGCCTTGACAGTGCCAGGGTCTTTCTGAATATTTTCATTAAAATCCATCAAAATCATTTTCCTTGTCATCGTCTTAAGCACCAAACAGCTCCTCCCAGTCTTCTCCTTGAACAGGGCTAGAGGGTACGTGTTTTTCAAATCGTTTTCAATTAAAAAAATGTTACAGCACATGTATACTGTATTTTACCTAAACTGTGCCTGAATGAATATATTCTCAGAAATAAATAGTAGTTTTGCTGAAACGTGATGTATTTCAATGTAAAATAGGATAAAATACATGACGAAAACAAGAGACTTTACCTAACCTTCCGATGTTCAAGATTTGTTACTCGTTTTTTTAGTAGTTTTCAGTTAAAATACTCTTATATTAGTGATATTCTATTCATACTGTGCTTGATACAATACATTCACGGAAATGTAATATTTTTGCAACTACAATGCTGATGTCAACACAAGCGTGGTTACAGCGAGACTGACTGAGTGAGGGAGAGCTATGCGTGTGTGTGTGAGGTTGCGGGAGCGGGCAGTGTCCCGTGTTCGGTGCCGCGCGCGATTTGAATGTACTTCAATTACTTCAATGTACAGAATATTCCTCCGGCGGGGCAATCCGCGTATTTGCAAATCCGTGAATGCTAAACCCGCGTATGTGAAGGGCCGACTGTATATTTTTCAGTGTTAAGTGGTTGTATTTGGGGGCCTGGAACGGATTAATCCTATAACGAACGAATGCTATAACGAACAAGGTTCTAGAACCAATTAGATTCGTTATAGCATACCCCACTGTATGATTAACTACTTGATTCCAGTATATATTGCATTTACATGCACAAAATCATGTTTTCCCACACAAAACCACTTTCAATAATTGTATGACAAAACTTACTTAGAAAATAAAATAAATAAAATAAAAAATTGTAAAATAAGGGTGCGTCTTATGCGGTGGTGTATCTTATATGCCGGCAAATACGGTGAGTTTTTTTTCTTTTAACAGGGATTAGCCAACCCGGGCACAGGTCACTGACCCACATCAGGGCCTGGGGGTAGTAGATATTATTATTATTATTATTATTATTATTATTATTATTATTATTATTATTATTATTATTATTATTATTATTATAATAATAAATAATAATAACAATAATAAAAATAAACTATTATTATTATAATAATTAATAAAAATTAATAACAAAATACTAAAAATAATAACCATAAATAAATACAAAAACAAAAAAAATAAATCAAGAATGAGAAACGATATGTACATTATGTATGTTGTGTTGTCCTAGTAAGAGAAACAATTGAAACCCTGCAATTGTGTGTAAATAAGGCAGAAAGTCAGGTCAGCAACCTGGGACTTGGTCACAATTTTTGTGATGCCATATGGCAGCAGGGTCTACCATTAGACAACACATTATGCTTCCAATATCTTCCCAGGCGGTAGTACCTCCCTGTTTGATAGCTGCCTACTATCTAATAGACAACACTCACCATCATCACCAACATTCACCATCATCACCAACACCCACCATTACCAACTGGTGTTTACAGGATGAGAACACATTCAACTGAGGTAACAGAGTGGCGACCTACAGGCTGGCAGAATAATCAAAGGCGCTCTATACGTTAGTAACACATACAGTACTTGTTGGCTGGAAGTTGTGGGGAGGGAGGGAATGATGCCTAATAATGATCACTACACTGCCAGGCACAAGTGAACAGGTGATATGTTTTTATTATGGATTTTCAAAAATTTTCATTATTTTCTAGTAAAAAATAGCTTGGGTCACAAATACAGTGGTCCCTCGGTTAACGAACGGTTCGATTAACGAAATTTCAGTTAACGAATTACAGGTAGTTCTGCTATAACGCGATAGTAGTGTTCTTGTAAAACATCGTGTTACAGAAATTCGTGTAATAGAAATAACAGGGCTTATGGAGAAAATAGGGTTAGGTGCAGATTACTCCAAATCGAAAAAAAATTTCGTAGTTAGCCTAACACAGATAGTGTCCTTGAAAAATATTTCTTTGTTTATTTACTATAGATATTTGTTTTAGCTCATAAAATTCATACAAATTACCCGGCCAGAATATAATTTACATTGCTGGAATTCTTACAATATGATGATCATTTTGAATATAAACATCATGGAGTTTGCATTAGACATACAAATTTTAGATCTAATGTAATAATTTGGTTTACACAAAGCAAATATTTTATCTTTTGTGCAAAATATATGAAGTTTAATTCAAAATATTCCCTAACCTGCAAGGAATCCAGAAAAGTCAATTATATTATCCTAACTTTAGTCTGAGGTATTATTTATTACTAAACGTTAAAATCTAGTGTTTTCACCCAAACATTTCTCAGAGAGGTAGGAGTTAGTGAGCTGGGAAGAGGGGGGGGGGGGATTTGAGTCCATTATTTGAATGGACATTAACCTGGAGACTGTATTTCTCTTAAATATTAATTGTGTGAGCATACCATCATAAAACTAAGATGTTATTTTTACTACAACATAGGTATTGTGTTGGAAAAAGTGGAGTTTGGGGGTCGGGCCAGTCTCTATTGGAATTAATCCCATATGTTCTGTCGTTCACTTTACGCGATTTTCACTTTCCGTGGTACCCCGTGGGTTCAATTGACCACATAAATCGGGGTACTACTGTACTAAATTTTTTTCGATTTCGAGTAATCTGCACCTAACCCTATTTTCTCCATAAGCCCTGTTATTTCTATTGCGCGAATTTCTATAACACGATGTTTTACAAGAACACAACTATCGCGTTATAGCTTTACTGACTGTATATGATATCACAATCTAAAGGTAGGAGAATTTAATTTGCATTGTTGGAATCCTTGCAACACAGCGAATAATTTGAATATAAACGTCATATATTTTGCACGAGATAAAAATTTTAGCCCTCTGTAATAAAATTAATTAGAACATGTCAGTTAAGCAACATTTTATAAGAGAAAAACTTAGTCACTCTTAAGGACAGATAAATAAATAAGCACTAGACCTTGGCATCAACTGTCAAACATATCACCTCACCTCCCCCCCATCTTCCCATCAGCTGATTGCTAGTAAACAGACCATTTCACGTCCCATAATTTTAGCTGTGTTGATTTATGAGTGTTTGTTTTAGCATTAAACTACAAAAAACAATGTTTTGTTTATTCTACGAGATGAGCTGAGGTGCATCTGGGTAGACTCTCAGTCTTTTTTAGTATTTTGTGTTTCTCTCAAGTACCAAACTAAATTATTCCATTTTAACAACACTTCGATTTAGTGCGAATTCGGTTTACAGCGACCTCTCTTGGACCATATCTTGTGTTTTATCGACGTTCTACTGTATGTGGAAATCAGTCATATAAAGAGCAAGCGCGTCAGGTAAGTTGAAAGCTACTGGGTAAATTTTTTTACGCAAGGAGGAGAGCGTTGTTTGGCTGTGAGCGTACATGGATATGTTAGTCTCACTGGCGGAGAGACTGTAAACAAGCATGGCTGCTGTCGGCAAGTCCCAAGTGTTGTCTTGTAACTCTGTTTTGTATTATGGATTGTCATAATTTTGTTCTATATTAAAAAATATCTCCAGAGGACCAAAGAGCTTTATAATAAGTCAATGTTATGCTCGGGTATTACCGTAGTTATCTGTGATAATTTGGATACAAATGGCAAGTTATTTTTTATTTAGCGGACCTGAATCCGTAATACATGAGCCGAGTCTGAATGGATCAGAGTGCCCGTTAAAGCCGAGATCCATTATAGACGGCGTCCGTTATATAGGGGTTTACTGTACATCCATTATTGGACACTTCTGTCTTCCTGTCAGCTATGCTTTGCTCTTATCTATAGCCACAATAAACACTTTTCCTTTATTCCAGATATCCAAGAAGAAGTAAAAAAACAAGGTAGCTCCCAACATACCTTCTGGGGTAGTAACAACATTGATTACTCCAGAGGAAAAACACTTTTGAAGCAGTTCTGCCTGTTCACCTTCCACTTCTCGTGTTAATTCTATCTCAGGCAAGAGACGATACCAAGCCAACCCTGGCTGGAACTTGGCATGGTCACTACCAATACCTGTTAATATGAAAGTGAGGATAAGAATTTATTGATCATCAAAATAAGGTAGCAATGCCAAAATGTAAATCATTAAAAATATCTGGCAGGATTATAAGACTACATTACAACAGTTACACAGCTAAATAACCCATTTTCAACACAATAAGCTATATTTTGGTAGCTTTGGTAAAATACTTAAAAGATAATATTATTATTAAATTTACATATACGATATATGAGGGCAACATTAAAACATGAAAATGTAAAAATTAACCTGTAAACTGCCTTGAGTGTGAGAATGGAAGTGCTATGTAATAGAAGACAAAGCCATAAATTATGAATTGTGAAATTAATTTAGCAATGAATGATAACTTCACTCCACCTGCTGACCAGCTACTTCTCCCAGTGTATTGTTTCTAAGGCTAGCTGGTATATATTGACGGATTTTACTACATAAACAGCCAATTACCATCTACCTTTAACAGCATAGGCATTCAAATGGATCTCATGTCCAGCATTCATCTTGGCCAATAAAATATCATCATGAAGGGGCTGCATACTGGTTTCCTGGAAGATATCGGTCTGGTTACCTAGAGGGACCCACTTCAGACTTGATGACAATACTGAAAGAAAACAAAATGTTAGATTCACAAACCTACTGAAAGAAAACACAATGTTAGACTCACCATTTTTCATGTTTGCATGGGTTAGCCTCCCTGTAGTTGGTTATATTCTCCACATGCCTAAACCATCTCGGCCTACCTTTATGAAAAAAATTATTACTACTCCTAATACCCAGATGCACCTCTTAGTTTTTCCAGCCTTGCTCATGCCACATGACAACCTACATACCCAGGGCACTTAAGAGTCAGCACTGCAGTTTGTCATCCACTCCACTGCACCACTTGTGAGCTCACCTTCCACACTCACTGCACCTCTTGTGAGCTCACCTTCCACACTCACTGCACCTCTTGTGAGCTCACCTTCCACACTCACTGCACCTCTTGTGAGCTCACCTTCCACACTCACTGCACCTCTTGTGGCCTCACCTCCACACTCACTGCACCTCTTGGGAGCTCACCTTCCACACTACCCTGCACCTCTTGGAGCTCACCTTCCACACCACTGCACCTCTGTGAGCTCACCTTCCACACTCACTGCACCCTTGTGAGCTCACCTTCCACACTCACTGCACCTCTTGTGAGCTCACCTTCTCCACCACTGCACCCCTTGAGCTCACCTCCACACCTCACTGCAGCCCCTTGTGAGCTCACCTTCCACACTCACTGCACCTCTTGGAGCTCACCTTCCACACTCACCTGCACCACTTAGAGCTCACCTCCACACTCACTGCACCTCTTGTGAGGCTCACCTTCCACCACTGCACCTCTTGTGAGCTCACCTTCCACACTTCACTGCACCTCTTGTGAGCTCACCTTCCACACTCACTGCACCTCTTGTGAGCCTCACCTTCCCACACTCACTGCACCTCTTGGAGCTCACCTTCCCACCTTACCTGCACCTCTTGTGAGGCTCACCTTCCACTCACTGCACCTCTTGTGAGCTCACCTTCCCACACTGCACCACTTGGGAGGCTCACCTTCACCTCCTGCACCCTGTGGCCTCACCTTCCCTCCCTGCACCTCTTGTAGGCTCACCTTCCCACCTCACTGCACCTCTTGTAGGCTCCTTCCCACACACTGCACCTCTTGTGAGCTCACCTTCCCCTCCTGCACCTCTTGTAGGCTCACCTTCCCTCACTGCACCTCTTGTAGCTCACCTTCCCCTCACTGCCTCTTGTGGCTCACCTTCCACACTCACTGCCTCTTGGGCCACCCACACTCACTGCCTCTTGTGAGGCTCACCTTCCACACTCCTGCCTCTTGTGGGCTCACCTTCCACACTCCCTGCACCTCTTGTGAGCTCACCTTCCACACTCACTGCACCTCTTGGAGGCTCACCTTCCCACACTCCTGCCTCTTGTGAGCTCACCTTCCACCTCCTGCACCTCTTGTAGGCTCTCCCACTCCACTCACTGCTCTTGGCCCTTCCCACTCCTGCACCTGCCCTCTTGTGAGCTCACCTTCCGTGAGCTCCTTCCACACTCTGCACCTCTTGTGAGCTCTCACCTTCCACCTCACTGCACCTCTTGTGGGCTCACCTTCACACTCCTGCACCTCTTGTGGCTCCTTCCACCTCCTGCACCTCTTGGCAGGCTCACCTTCCACACCACTGCACCTCTTGAGCTCACCTTCCCCACTGCTCACCTTCCCTCCACTGCACCTCTTGTGAGCTCCCTTCCCACCTCACTGCCTCTTGGAGGCTCCTTCCACTCACTGCACCTCTTGTGACTCACCTTCCACACTGCACCTCTTGTAGGCTCACCTTCACACTCACTGCCTCTTGTGAGCTCACCCACTCCTGCACCTTGTGGGCTCACCTTCCACTCCTGCACCTCTTGTGGCCGTTAGGCTCACCTTCCCACTCCTGCACCTCTTGTGACTCACCTTCACCTCACTGCACCTCTTGTAGAGCTCACCTTCCACCTCACTGCCTCTTGTGAGCTCACCTTCCCACTCACTGCACCTCTTGTGAGCTCACCTTCCACACTCCTGCACCTCTTGTGAGCTCACCTTCCCCTCCTGCCCTTGGCAGCTCACCTTCCCACCTCCTGCACCTCTTGTGGCTCACCTTCCACTCCTGCACCTCTTGTGAGCTCACCTTCCACCTCACTGCACCTCTTGAGCTCACCTTCCCCCTCACTGCACCTCTTGTGAGCTCACCTTCCCACCTCCTGCACCTCTTGTGAGCTCACCTTCCACACACTCCGCCCCCTCTTGTGGCTCCACCTTCACACTCACTGCACCTCTTGTGAGCTCACCTTCCACACTCACTGCACCTCTTGTGAGCTCACCTCCACACTCTGCACCTCTTGGGCTCACCTTCCACACTCCCTGCACCTCTTGGCAGCTCACCTTCCATACTTGCCCCTTGGGGCTCACCTTCCACTCCTGCACCTCTTGGAGGCTCACCTTCCACACTCCTGCACCTCTTGGCTCACCTTCACACTCCTGCACCTCTTGTGAGCTCACCTTCCACCCTGCACCTCTGGCTCACCTTCCCTCCTGCACCTCTTGTGAGCCCTTCCCTCCTCCCTTGGGCTCACCTTCCACATCCTGCACCTCTTGGCTCACACTCTGCACCTCTTGGCAGGCTCACCTTCCCACACTCCTTACCTCTTGTGAGCTCACCTTCACCTCCTGCACCTCTTGTGGGCTCACCTTCCCACCTCCTGCACCTCTTGTGACACCTTCCCCTCCTGCACCTCTTGTGGCTCTTCTTTGTCCTTCCACTCCTCTTGTGAGCTCACCTTCCTCCTCACCTCTGCCACACTCCTGCCTCTTGACTCACCTTCCACCTCCTGCACCTCTTGTGGGCTCACCTTCCCACACTCTGCACCTCTTGTGGCTCACCTTCCCACCTCACTGCACCTCTTGTGAGCTCACCTTCCTCCTGCACCTCTTGTGGGCTCACCTTCACCTCACTGCACCTCTTGTGAGCTCCTTCCACACTCCTGCACCTCTTGAGGCTCACCTTCCACACACTCCTGCACCTCTTGGAGGCTCACCTTCCACACTCACTGCCTCTTGAGCTCCCCCACCCTCCTCTTGTGGCTCCCCACACTCACTGCACCTCTTGGCAGGCTCACCTTCCACACTCCTGCACCTCTCTGGCTCACCTTCACACTCACTGCCTTGTGAGCTCACCTCCACACTCCTGCACCTCTTGTGAGCTCCTTCCCTCCTGCACCTCTTGGGAGGCTCACCTTCCCACCTCACTGCACCTCTTGTGGGCTCCACCTTCCACACTCCTGCACCTTGTGAGCTCACCTTCCCCCTCCTGCCTCTTGTGAGGCTCCTTCCACACTCCTGCACCTCTTGTGAGCTCACCTTCCCCTCCTGCACGCAGGCTCCTTCCCTCCTGCACCTCTTGTGGCTCACCTTCACCTCCTGCACCTCTTGTAGTCCCTTCCTCTCTTGTAGGCTCACCTTCCACACTCACTGCCTCTTGTGGGCTCACCTTCCACCTCCTGCACCTCTTGGGCTCCTTCCCACTCTGCACCTCTTGGGGCTCCTTCCCTCCTGCCCCTTGGGCTCACCTTCCCCTCCTGCCTCTTGTGAGCTCACCTTCCCTCTCTGCACCTCTTGTGGGCTCCTTCCCACTCCTGCCTCTTGTGAGCTCACCTTCCACACTCTGCACCTTGGGCTCGCCTTCCACTCCTGCCTCTTGGGCTCACCTTCCCTCCTGCCTCTTGTGAGCTCACCTTCCACACTCCTGCCTCTTGTGGCTCACCTTCCACCTCACTGCCCAGGCTCACCTTCACCTCACTCACCTCTTGGCTCCACCTTCCCTCCCTGCACCTCTTGTGAGCTCACCTTCCCTCCTGCTGCACCTCTTGGCAGGCTCCTTCCTCACTACACCTCTTGTGAGCTCACCTTCCACACTCACTGCACCTCTTGTGAGCTCACCTTCCTCTTCACCTCTTGTGAGCTCACCTTCCACACTCACTGCACCTCTTGTGAGCTCACCTTCCACACTCACTGCACCTCTACATACAATGAGATTGATATACCACGTGGAACCGATGCTGCTTCCCCATTTATTGTGTGTAAATAGATTCACACTCAAGACACTGCCCTCAGACCCTGTCCTCCTGATTAACTGGTGCTGACATTTCTGTGGCTAAGCGCATCTTAAAATTGGTAAATTCTCCATAATCGAAAATTGTGATTCCAAGATGCCAAATTCCAGCTTCTTTACTCATAGGTCAAAAGCAGAAGAGATGCTGGTGACGAGCAAACGTTTCACAGACTGAAGACTCAAGACGAAAAAAATTTGTTGAATGCATCTTCCAGAAGCCATATTGATAAGGTGAAAGAAGGGCATTCTTCTGCTAGTATGCCAGTCGCGAGTTGATTATGTTTTCAAACCACTGCGATACAGTACAGGAGGTCAGCTATGGGGAGATATTCTAGTGGGTGAAGACCCTCTTTTCCAGTCTTCTTGAAAGGCAGGTCAGTAGCCTCCCACCATGGGGCTGAAGCACCCGCTTGCCAGATCCTGTTATATGGCTACAAGAGAAAGGTCTGTGCCTTAACTTAAAGGAGGCAGAGCATTGAAAATGGGAATTATCAGGCCCTGGTGATGTATCTCCAGTGAGTGAGAGGATGGTTCTCATTTCTTTCATTGACAACATAATGTTGTACGTCCAGGGCCTGTGACTCCTCTACTTTACACACCCAATTGAACTCCGAGGATCAAGCTGCCATAGAAGACACCCCTATATATGTTGTCGCAAAAAGTTCAGCAACTTTTTTGGGGCAGCAACTGAGCTGCCACCATTAGCCCTGAGAACTGGGGAAGGATTAGATGAAAAATTGCCTGCTATATTTTGCACACGTTTTCATACCTGGGAAAAGGGATTTTTTTTTCATTTAGAGAGGAGACATAAGAAGAAAAGGACTGGCAGGAGCATAGGCTCAGGCCCGTTTGTATTTCCACATGATATAATTCTGTCCTTTTATGCAGTCACCATAAGGTCTGTGCTGCTCGACAACTGCCTGCCTGTACCCCTCCGACCACAGGACAGTCCAATGAAAGAGGCTGGCCATTCAACACAAACTTCATCTACAGAGGGAAATTCTTCAATGCTCCTGTCTACCTTCACTAGTTCCTTGAACAGTCGTCCACCTGTCTAACCACCAACAGAACTCATGATGCAGGGAAGACTTCCAGAGAGGAAAGTAGAATAGAGCAGTGGTCACTTCCTCTTAGGTTGTCTGTTACTCTCAACTCAAAGTCCAGTAAAGAGTCGGCTGAGCTCAAGGAGAGATGTATGGCTGTAGTTGTGTTGGCTGGACATGATAGTGGGTGATATCACCAGTATTTAATATACCCAGGTTCATTTCTTCAATTAATGAAGCTATCAGGTCACTCCTTGGATTAACTATTGTATCACCTAGGGTATGCCTTCCATTAAAATCACTGAGGATAAGATAAGGAGAAGTTGACAGATTAATGAAAAAAATCCTCCTTGGAAATTACAGTATTTGGTGGGAGGTAAATGGGACAGGTAGTAGGCAGCTATCAAACAGGGAGGTACTACCGCCTGGGAAGATATTGGAAGCATAATGTGTTGTCTAATGGTAGACCCTGCTACCATATGGCACCCTAAAATTGTGACCAAGTCCCAGGTTGCTGATCTGACTTTTTGCCTCATTTACACACAATTGCAGGGTTTCAATTGTTTCTCTTACTTTGACAATACAACATACATAATGTTTATCATTTCTCATTCTTGATTTATTTTTTTCGATTTTGTGTTTATTTATGATTATGATTATGTTTAATATTTTTTTTTTTTTCAGTATTTTGTTATTAATATTTATTAATTATTATTATAATAATAGTAGTTACAGTGGGGTATGCTATAACGAACCTAATTGGTTCTAGAACCTTGTTCGTTATAGCATTCGTTCAATTATGGATTAATCCGTTCCAGGCCAAATACAACCACTTAACACTGAAAAATATAATATAAAATTGTAAAATTGTAAAAATGCGCCATATGCATCTAAACCCTGAAATAAAGAATATCATTAATACTTGTAATAATAAAACAATAAATTAGTAAAAAAAAAAAAAAATTTTTAATACAGTTTATTACTTATAGCGGTCAATTGAACCCAGAGGTCCGCGTTAAGTGAAATCATAAGTGAACAACAAAACATATGGGATTAATTCCAATAGAAACCGGCCCGACCCCCAAACTCCACTTTTGAAGGCACATACCTATGTTGTAGTAAAAATAACATCTTAATTTTATGATGGTACATGCACACAATTAATACTTAAGAAATAGAGAAATACAGTGCGCCAAGTTAATGTCCATTCAAATAATGGACTCAACTCCCTCCCCTCTCACACTACGACCGGCTAACAGATGGTCGGTCGGTCCCTCCTCCCCACCCCCGCACGTCCCAAGGAGATGTGTGGGATAACCTCAAACTAAAGTTAGGAAAATATAATTGACATTGCTGGATTCCTTGTAAGACCAGGAATATTTTGAATATAAATGTCATATATTTTGGACAAAAATAACAGTTACCTAGAGAAAAATTTTTTATCTAAAATTGTAAGTTTAAGCAAAATATATGATGTTTATATTCAAAATAATCACCAAATTATAAATTCCAGCAATGTAAATTATATTCTGACGGGTAATTTGTATGATTTTATGAGCTAAAACAAATATCTTCAGTTAATAAAAAATAATAATCTTCACGACACTATCTGTCAATCAAGTACCCACCCTTGCCTCCCCCTCTTCAACCGCGCGGTCAGTCCAACCCTCCCCACCCCCACCAATCCTCCTTCCAGAGTTTTTAACATTTAGTAAATAATACCTCAGATTAAAGTTAGGATAATATAATTGACATTGCTGGATTCCTTGTAAGACCAGGAATATTTTGAATATAAATGTCATATATTTTGGACAAAAAGATACCATAGTTACCTAGAAAATTTTATCTAAAATTGTAAGTTTAAAACAAAATATATGATGTTTATATTCAAAATGATCCTAAAATTATAAATTCCAGCAATGTAAATTATATTCTGACCGGGTAATTGTATGAATTTTATGAGCTAAAACAAATATCTTCAGTTAATAAAAATAATAATAATTCTTCACACGGTAACAGATGGTCGGTCCCTCCTCCCCCCCACCCCCACCAACCGTCCCAAGGAGATGTGTGGGATAACCACTAAATTTTAATAAATAATACCTCAAACTAAAGTTAGGATAATATAATTGACATTGCTGGATTGCCAAGACCAGGAATATTTTGAATATAAATGTCATATATTTTTGGACAAAAGATACCATAGTTACCTAGAAAAATTTTTTATCTAAAATTGTAAGTTTAAAAGCAAAATATATGATGTTTATATTCAAAATGATCCCAAATTATAAAATTCCAGCAATGTAAATATATTCTGTACCTATTAATTTGTATGAATTTTATGAGCTAAAACAGGCAGTCAGGCAGGGTGTGGGGTGGGGGCAAATCTAAAAATAGCGTCTCGGACACTCACGGCGTATATGTGGAAAAAACCGGCGTTAAGTGAAAGTTCAGCTTTGGCAAGGCACAGCGTATATCGCAGCAGCGTTAAGTGGCGCGTTAAGCGAGTAAAACTGTAATGTTCGTTGTGGGTTTCGTTCGTCGCATTCTCAATTTTATAGGTAAAACCGTTAGATTATAGAGATATTCGTAGTAGGATCCGTTCATTATAGCATACCCCTCTATTATTATTATTATTATTATATTTTCGCCCCCAGGCCTGATGTGGGTCAGTAACCTGTGCCCAGGTGGGCTTATCCCGTGCAAAAAAAAATATGGTATAGGTATGTTGGAGTGAATCTTGCAAGTTGTCACCTGCAACCAGAGGCCACGAACCCACCCAGGCACAGGTCGAACAACCCACAACGGGGACTAGGGGACGATAATGGGCTATAAGGTACACCACACTTTTCTGAGACAAGGATGGCTGTGCCCCCCGATGCATCTGTTCTGGTTTATGAGGAGAATAAAAACCTGAATAAACTCTGGAAGGGGAATGATCATAGGCACTTAACTCTGTCTCCTGGAGACAAAAGCATAAGGGAGAATGCTCAAGAGCAGCTGGAGCTCCTCCCAGTTGGCTCTTAGGCCTCACCAATTCCATTGGACTGGACACCATTCCCTTTTACTCATTGTTAAATCTACCTATGACAACAAAGTTCCCAAGAATGAAGTAGATTTTGTGAACATATTCATATCATTATCAGAGGTATACTGCACACATCCACTTCATCTCGCACTGCCCAAGGCCATCCATGCCACATAGGTCAGGACTTAGGAACTTTAAAAAAATCTTCTTTGCGACTCTGAAAGCTTCTACAATCTAGAACCATATCTACAATTATTAGCACAATAAAAACAACTGAATTTACTGAAAATATATTATAAGTACAATAATTTTACTTGAACTAATTTATTATAAGCCAATATGTGAGTGTAATATACAGACCGTTGTTTTGAACAGGTGTGCCTCCCTGTTGGTGTGCATGTCCGAACATTGGATTCCGTCTTAATTAGTCCAGTGCAGTGCAGTACTCTGGGTTTTTACTGTACGGTACAGAAGACCACAACTTCTGGCGAGGGTTACTTTCCTGGGACCTCGCGTAAAGCCAAAAAATGCTTAAAGTCAGAAACACTCCTAAAATCCTAAATCGCCCTTAAATCACTATACAGTCATGCGCCGGTTAACGACCTAGATACGTTCTTGGAAGCGTGGCGTTAACCGGATTAGGCATCCGATCATCACATAAACTTTGTCTTTATACTTATGTGTATGTGGGATACTATATATTGTAATGTTGATACAGGTGATTAATTATCTCTTGTGCAAAATACATGATGTTTATATTCAAATTATTCACTGTCTTACAAGCCAGCAATGCTGGGCAGATGGAGAGGGGCGGCGGCGTGGGAGAGGCGGGAGGTGAGGTGATGCAGTTGGACAGTTGGCACCGGCCCAAGGTCTAAGCGTGTTTATTTATCAATTATTAAGTGACTAAGCTTCTCTCTTATAAAAAGCCAGTGAAATGACCTGAGTGAATATAATTTACATTGCTGGGATTTTTGTACCGTATATCTCGGCCTATAAGGCGTCGGGGTGCATAAGACGGCCCCCCCCAAATTTCCATTTAAAAAGTAGCTTTTGAGCTCTATTCGCTGTATAAGACCAGTTACCCAAATGTGACACTTACCCACTGACTCAGTAGTCCTTTACCAACCATCCTTGGTTTTTTAAAATAAGGCCAATTCACTTCAAGTAATGTCATCAAATGTTACCCACTGGTGTAGTGTAAACACTAGTGGCGTCACTGAAGGCGTCTGCTATTACCGGTAACTGGAACTAATGTTGGTGTGAGTAAAATTTTCCATTTACTTGAAATGGATTTACCGATTTATTTGTTTATTTATTTATTTATAATATACTGTAACATATTAAACACAGGTGGTTCAACAACACGTATTCTAATTGAGGTGTTTCATTAGGTTTGAGTGAAAAAAGGTTGGTATGTTCTTACTATACATTTATTACACAAACATATTTATATTTATATATATATATATATATATATATATATATATATATATATATATATATATATATATATATATATATATATATATATATATATATATATATATATATATATATATATATATACTGAATATACTATGTACAACAAATGAATGTTCAATGAATTATTTATGGTGCATTAGGGTACTGGCCACTTCAGGCGGGCTATAAAGCCAGCATGATCCATCTACTTTCATGCCAGACTAGACAGCTCTTGGTAAATAACATTTGTTTGCTTATTTTCCATTTACTTGAAATAGATTTACGAATTATTTGTTTATTTATTTATTTATAATATACTGTAATATATTAAACACACTGTAATTATTTTCTTAAATTTATAAACTGTTTTCGCGACAAAGTACCAGTAGTGTTTCATTAGGATTTGGTGAAAAAATATACGTACTTACTACATACATTTATTACAAATACATATACACCTAGACCCCGACTTACGACTCGTGGGACTTCACGACCGCCTCAGATATAGATGAAAAAAAAAAAAAAATTTTTTTTTTAGATATCACACTCATTTTTTATACCGAAACGTTTCCAGTTAATGTAGTCTCCATGTATAATTAGAAATTATGGGGCCCCATGTGCATTCAGCTGACTACATTAAAGGTTAAGTGCTCAGTCACACTGTATCCATTCCTTATTATTTATTACTTTCACTGTACTGTATCCATTCATCATTATTCATTACTTTTACTGTACTGTATTTCATTGTAGATTTTTTATCTATATGCGGACATACGACCATGTGGGACTTGACCTGGATTTGGGTCCTAACCCGTTAAGTAGTGAGAGTCTAGTATTGTGTGTGTATATATGTATGTATATATATATATATATATATATATATATATATATATATATATATATATATATATATATATATATATATATATATATATATATATATATATATATATATATATATATATATATATATATATATATATATATATATATATATATATATATATATATATATATATATATATATATATATATATATATATATATATATATATATATATATATATATATATATATATATATATATATATACCGTATATCACGGCCTATAAGACAAAATTTGAACATTAAAAAATCTGCCCAAAAGTTAGGGGGGTCGTCTAAACCACCAAGTTTAAAATTCTTACCTCTTAAATATTGTGGTTTAGTGTGTCAAGAGTGGTGATGAAAACATCGTAAGCCACTCACAAGGTCTTACCACTAATTATTTTATACTGAAACTTACGTTTGGCAAGCTGGATTCAAATTAAGATTACGGTATATTAAAATAATAAAATGTATTATAAACCTGTCTAACATACCGTAAAAGAGATTTATACCCTGTAATAAACACAGCTATCATAACACACCCCATTTGCCAGTGAGGAGACAGAAAGGAAAAGTGACCAGCGGTTAATTACAGACGCTCAAGTGGCGTCACTAGTGTTTACACTACACCAGCTGGTAATATTTGATGCCATTACTTGAAGTGAATTGGCCTTATTTTAAGTAACTAACTATAAATAAATACAAAATTAAAAAGATCAAAACTGAAATAATATACTGTATGTATGTTGTGTTGTCAAAGTAGAGGAACAATTGTGTAAATGCGTAATATTTTTCACTCAAATCCTAATGAAACACTACTGGAGAACATTCCTTTGTCATAAAACAGTTTATAAATTAAAGAAAATAATTACAGTGTGTTTAATATATATATATACAGTGGCCCTCGGTTAACGAACTCAATCCGTTCCAGGTCGTCCCTAACGTTCGTTAACGAAACCATTGTTTCAATGGGTTTTTGGGTAATTGGTTCCAGCTCACCGAAAATTTCCTAAATTCAACAAAAATGGTAGAAAAGTTCACTTACTTTGAGGTGTGTATGTAGAAGGCTCCTGGATGATGATGATGATGATGGGATTTAGAATGGGGGTGGAGGAGAAGGAAGAAGAGAAGGCATTGGGGTGGAAGAGAAGTCACCCCATGGTGCCATTTCACCCATAAAATTTTAGCTCTCTGGTTTAATTCAAGATTATTTTCTTTAAATCAACGCTGCACTGCATTATATATTGTCAATATATAAAATATATTTCAAAATGACCAATAATTTGCTTGGAAACACAGAAAAAAAGCGTTTAGTTGAAGAGTCTCAAGCAAGATGTTACCTCCAGTGAAAACAGAGAGAGACTGACGCCTGTTTGCTGTGTTAAGAGGCTGGATGCCGCGCATTAAACTAGTCACTTTACCTTCAATTTTGTTCAATAATTGTTAAAATGACTAAAAAATTGAATATTAAACTTTTAAAATTATTGAATAGTATAAACTTCTTGATATTTACAAAAATAGTAAGGAATTTAAGCCCTAGAACCGATTAATGTATTGGCGGACTGATACTAAAGCTGGTTGCCCGGTCAGTGCAAGCGAAAACATGTTGAGGTCGGTTCGTAAGAAGTTCGTTAAGCGAATTTTTTTTCGTTAACCGAATTGAAGATCCTTATGGAACGCAGTTAAGTTAATGAAATTACGTTAACGAGGTGTTAGATTAAGCAGAGGGGTCACTGTATATTATAAATAAATAAATAAAACAAATAATTCGGTAAATCTATTTAAAGTAAATGGAAAATAAGCAAACATGTTATTTACCAAGACGCTTCCGTCTGGCTCAGGGTGAGATGGAGGGGAGATAACAAGGCTATTTATAGCCCATCTGAAGTGGCCAGTACCCTAATGCACCATAAATAATTCATTGAACATTCATTTTTGTACATAGTATATTCAGTATATATATATATATATATATATATATATATATATATATATATATATATATATATATATATATCTTGATAAAATCACACGGGAAAATGGAAACAACGGAGTACCTTAGCTTTCGTCTTTATTCAAGACATCTTCAGAGGCCCAAGGTTAAAACTGCTTTGAAAACCTTTGATCTTGATGTATGACAGTTATTTTGTGGGTCCCTTTTTTCTGACCTGACATGTCTAGTCACGTCACCACCCTTCTCTTAAGCTCCTCTACGGTTGTGTTGGTGTGGGGATTAGTGGATGTCATCATTATGATCTGACCTCATGTTTTTAGGTCACCCTGTATATTTAAGCCTCTCTCTGTCCATGTAATCTAGTTGCCTCTGAAGATGTCTTGAATAAAGACGAAAGCTAAGGTACTCCGTTGTTTCCATTTTCCCGTGTGATTTTATCAAGATTTATCTTATCCACGTTTTCATTGTGGATTTACATGAAATATATATATATATATATATATATATATATATATATATATATATATATATATATATATATATATATATATATATATATATATATATATATATATATATATATATATATATATATATATATATATATATATATATATATATATATATATTTGTGTAATAAATGTATGTAGTAAGTACATACTGGTAACCTTTTTCACTCAAATCCTAATGAAACACCACAATTAGAATACGGTGGTTGCTGTTGAACCACATGTTGTATAAATAGTCACACCACCGAGACGAGGGAACACTCCCAACACGCTTCAGTGACGTCACTAGTGTTTACACTACACCAGCGGGTATAATTTGATGACATTACTTGAAGTGAATTGGCCTTATTTTAAAAAATCAAGGATGGTTGGTAAAGGACTACTGAGTCAGTGGGTAAGTGTCACATTTGGGGTACTGGTCTTATACAGCAAATAGAGCTCAAAAGCTACTTTTTAAATGGAAATTTGGGGGGGCGTCTTATGCACCCCGCCGCCTTATAGGCCGTGATATACGGTATATATATATATATATATATATATATATATATATATATATATATATATATATATATATATATATATATATATATATATATATATATATATATATGCATACATACATACATACATACATACATACACACATACATACACACATACATACATACATACTTTCTGCCTCATTTACACACAATTGCAGTTTCAATTGTTCCTCTTACTTTGACAACACAACATACATACAGTATATTATTTCTCAGTTTTGATCTTTTTTTTTAATTTTTGTATTTATTTATAGTTAGTTACTTAAAATAAGGCCAATTCACTTCAAGTAATGGCATCAAATGTTACCCGCTGGTGTAGTGTAAACACTAGTGACGTCACTTAAGCGTCTGTAATTAACCGTCGATAGTTTCAAGAATTAATGCACTCATTTACTGAATATTCTTTGTAAAAAAATAAAATTTAAATCAATTATTTATAGGAGATAAATATTATTATGAGTAAATATACCGATACCGGTATGCATTACTGACCACCTCCACGGCTAAAAATAGCCCAATCTCGCGGTCACTTTCCCTTTCTTGTCTCCTCACTGGCAAATGGGGGGGGCGTGGGGAGGGGTGTGTGATGATAGCTGTGTTTATTACAGGGTATGTTAGACAGGTTTATAATACATTTTTATTATTTTAATATACCGGTAATCTTAATTTGAATCCAGCTTGCCAAACGTAAGTTTCAGTATAAAATAATTACTGGTAGGACTTTGTGAGTGGCTTATGATGTTTCCATCACCACTCTTGACACAATATTTAAGATGTAAGAATTTTATATTTGTTGCTTAAGACGACCCCCTAACTTTGGGCAGATTTTTTTAATGTTCAAATTTCGTCTTATAAGCCGAGATATACGGTAAGTTGGTGATTATTTTAAATACCGTATATACCCGTGTATAGCACGAGTTCTTAAGACCAAATTTTTGGGCAAAAAGTTGGGGGTCAACCTCTATACGGGTAATAGTTTCGTTAGGTTGAAAAATATTTACCAGTAATACCAGTAAACAATGGAAACGACGCACCACCCGCTGTGAGTGTCGGTACAGTTGCCAGGGCAGATCTCTTGCGTCATCATAGCAAGCCCAAAGTAGCCAAATCCATGGTATGGTATGCACAGGAGTATGTAAACCATAAAGTATTCATTTTTAAAAGTATTTATAGATACATAAATTTTTGTTAATTAAAATTGAAACATCAATCTTTGTTAATTAAATTTGAAACAAAAGAAAAATACGATACCTTATTTATAAATATTTTCATTAAAATATTACATCACAAGTATATTTTACCTTAACTGTGCCTGAATGAATATATTCTCAGAAATAAATATGGAAATATAATATTTTTGCTGAAATGACGTACGTATTACAGTGGAAAGTGGGATAAAATTGTGACGAAAACAATGACTTTCACTTTCTTTCGTCGTTCAAAAGATTTTACCGTAATCGCTTTTCGAATGGTTTTCAGTTAAAAAACTGTTGTATTACAATAATATTCTATCCCAATTGACTTGAATAAATACTACGATACCATATTTCTGAATATTTTCATTAAAATCCATCAAAATCATTTTCCTTGTCATCATCTGCAGCACCAAACAGCTCCTCCCAGTCCTCTCCTTGAACAGCATCGTCATATGGATCAACACCATCATCAGCCATAGGATCATCAATATCTTCATCCTCATTCACGCTCTCATTAGCCTCATAATCCCACAACAAGTCGTCTTCTGTTCCATCAAGAGCATTCGAAATCCCACATTTCTTAAAAGATTTCACCACAATTTCTGGTCTGATTGCATCCCAGGCCTCTACAATCCATTCACATAATGTTGCTAGTGATGGAGCTTGGATGTTGCCTCCCTTTGTGTATGTCTTATCGCCTTCTATCATCCAGTTGTTCCACTTCACTCTTACCGCATCTTTAAATGGTTTGTTTATGGAAACATCCAGTGGTTGGACAAGACTTGTTAATCCACCAGGAATCACAGCTGTATCAGTGTTTTCCTTCCTAATCCCAGCAGTAACACTGTCAACAAGATGTGACCGAAACATATCCCACACAATAAGACTTTTTTCTTTGCGCAGTCCCCCTGGTCTAAAGTTCCAGACTTTTTTAAGCCATATTTGTATGCCGCCTTCATCCATCCATCCTTTCTCGTGCACATGGATAATTACAAAAATGCTGTCTGACTTGCAACACTGTTGGTAGGGTCAGGTGGTTCTAACGGCACCTGCCAGGACCCGGTAATCAAATTTATAACAGTGTCTAACCTCAATTACTGTAGTTTATCTGATGTGGGCAATATGAAGTAAAAAATACCAGTTAAAGTGAGAAATTGGAAGAGAATAAACAAGAAAGATGTCGTTGGGTTATTTTTGGTAGGGCTGAGGGAGAGAGTACCAGCTGTTTGGTCTTTTTTGGCGGGAGAGTCACGCAAATAACCGTAGTACTGGTATTTGTTTGGTGTCTTCTGTATTTTAAAAAATGAATACTTGTAAATTAAAAGTACCGTAACATTGTATTATATACAAACTTGTCAAATTTCTGGAAAATAAGAATATACCGGTAAACACAATTTCAACGTACGCTAAAATTAAAAGCTGCTTAAGAAGGGCCGATGCAAACACAAAGCCTCCGCGACCAGGGCTCTGCCGTATCAGCTAGACGGTACACGTGTTTTTCGAATCGTTTTCAGTTAAAAAACTGTTACATCACAAGTGAATTAGGATAGAATATTATTGTAATACAACAGTTTTTAACTGAAAACCATTCAAAAAGCGATTACGGTAACATCTTTTCAACGAAAGAAAGCGAAAGTCATTGTTTTTGTCACGATTTTATCCCACTTTCCACTATAATACGTACGTCATTTCAGCAAAATATTACATTTCCATATTCTCAGAAATAAATAGTAGTTTTGCTGAAACGTGATGTATTTCAATGTAAATTAGGATAAACTACATGACGAAAACAGAAGACTTCACCAAACCTTCCGATGTTCAAGATATGTTACTCGTTTTTTTAATAGTTTTTGGTTAACATACTGTTATATTAGTGATATTCTATTCATACTGTGGTTGATATAATACATTCACGGAAATGTAATATTTTTTGCTGAAATGACGTACGTATTACAGTGGAAAGTGGGATAAAATTGTGACAAAAACAATGACTTTCACTTTGTTTCGTTCAAAATATGTTACCGTAATCGCTTTTCGAATGGTTTAGTTAGAAAATTGTTGTATTACAATAATATTCCCTCCTAATTGACTTGAATAAATACTTGAATGGAAATATACAATATTTTTGTTGAAACTACCCGAGTTTCAGTGTAAAGTGTCGTAATAATAAATGGTAAACAAGTTTATAGGACGTAGTGTTTTCTGAAGGTTTTGTTGTTCCTTTACCCTCAAAACTTGGGTCGACCTATAAACGAGGAATATCATAAATTAACGATTTCTTGGTCAAAAAATCGGGGTCGCCCTATATACGAAGGGGGGTTATAGACGAGTATATACGGTATAAACATGCTATAATTTGCACTAGACATAACAATTATAGTACCGTAATCAAATTAGTACATGTACACTCCAGCTTTGCACTAAGGTCATTTATTTCTTTTGCGTTTCATTTAGTATGGTGTGTGCATATAAATGGATGAAAATAAATTAAGAAATTTATGTAAATCTACCCAAAAATACAGTTGAAAAACTATATACAGTCGACCCTCGTTAATTCGGACTAATAGGGGGGAAGGGTGTCCGTTTTAGCCGATTGTCCGAATTAACCGATTTAGGGGTTAATATTGCATTATATTTCAAGGTCATTGTTATCGTTACGATTTTATCCCACTTTCCACTGTAATACGTACGTAATTTCAGCAAAAATATTACATTTCCGTGAATGTATTATATCAAGCACAGTATGAATATCATATCATTGTAATATAACAGTATGTTAACCAAAAACTATTAAAAAAACGAGTAACATATCTTGAACATCGGAAGGTTAGGTAAAGTCTTTTGTTTTCGTCATGTATTTTATCCTATTTTACATTGAAATACATCACGTTTCAGCAAAACTACTATTTATTTCTGAGAATATATTCATTCAAGTGCAGTTTAGGTAAAATATATGTGTGATGTAACAGTTTTTTAACTGAAAACGATTCGAAAAACACGTACCCTCTAGCCCTGTTCAAGGAGAGGACTGGGAGAAGCTGTTTGGTGCTGCAGACGATAACAAGGAAAATGATTTGGATGGATTTTAATGAAAATATTCAGAAATATGGTATCGTAGTATTTATTCAAGTCAATTAGGATAGATTATTATTGTAATACAACCGTTTTTTAACTGAAAACCAATCGAAAAGCAATTACGGTAACATCTTTTGAACGAAAGAAAGCGAAAGTCATTGTTTCGTCACGATTTTATCCCACTTTCCACTGTAATACATACGTCATTTCAGCAAAAATATTACATATCCGCGAATGCATTATATCAAGCACAGTATGAATAGAATACCATTGTAATATAACAGTATTTTAACCAAAAACTATTAAAAAAATGAGTAACTTCTCTTGAACAGCGGAAGGTTAGGTAAAATCTTTTGTTTTTGTCATGTATTTTAACCTATTTTACATTAAAATACATCACGTTTCAGCAAAACTACTATTTATTTCTGAGAATATATTCATTCAGGCGCAGTTAAGGTAAACTATACATGTGATGTAACAGTTTTTTAACTGAAAAGATTCGAAAAACACATGTACCGTCTAGCTGATACTCAACAGCTGGTGGTGAGTCATGCTTCGTTGTAAACAATAGGAGGTTGAAGTAGATTACCGGGTATTATATTAAGTGTGAAATATCGAAAAGGTTTTTATTACCGGTATTTTTTGTAGATCAATGAGAACTGTGATCCCATATATGATATGATAAGTTAGCCTGTGCTAAGAACTTCATCATAGACTACTGAAAACACGTTGTAAGGTAATTTAGCCTATTGTAAGTTGGTGAGCTTCATTTGCTGAAGGAACTGCACAACTTTTCATAACTAATTGGTACATTTTTTACGTTTCCATTGTTTACTGGCAGTAAATGGTAAATCTTATTCATGTTTGAAGCTAAAAGTTGCATCCCCCCCCCCCACAAGTGGTGGAGATGTTACATTTAACCAAAAAGACGCTGGTGTTTTATCCCAGCAGTGGGTGTACCAGCATTTTAGCTTAAGGTCTGCGTAGGTAATATTCCTACAAATCTAAAAAAATAAATAAAAAAAAATAAATTCAGATTTTGTCCGAATTATCCGAAATCCGGATTAAAGGGGTCCGAATTAACGAGGGTTGACTGTATTATAAAATGTACACTAATGTACTAAAATTTGTATCTCTTGAGCAAAATATATGACATTCATATTCAAATTAATCTCTGTCTTGCAAGGATTTCAGCAATGCAAATTATATTCTCCAATAGTCTGAGATATTATATGAAAAACTTAGGGCCTAAAACCCCCCAAGCGAGGGAGCGTGGGGGGGGGGGAAGGGAGCGGGAGGTGAGGCGATATGATTTGACAGTTGGCGCTGAAGGCCTGCGTGTTTATTTATCATTCCTTAAGAGTGACTATGGTAAGCTCTTCTCATAATTTGCCACCCAAACGACCTGGGTGAATATAACTTACATTGCTGGGATTCTTGTAAGATAGTGATTTATTTGAATAACTGTATAAACAAGCTATATTTGCAATAGACATAACAATTTTAGTACCATAATCATTTAGTACATGTACAGTACAGGTTTGCACTTAGGTCCATTGTTAACCGAGGGACCACTGTATTGCAGTGTACAGTGAACCCTCGCTTTACGCAGTTTCACTTTACGCGTTTCTACATTTACACGGTACCCTGCCAGAACCGGAATTCCCACTTTGCGCGGTGCATCTACTCATATACGCGGGTGAAGAATAATTTTTTTATTTAGCTCATAAAATTCATACAAATTATCCGGCCAGAATATAATTTACATTGCTGGAATTCTTACAATTTGATGATCATTTTGAATATAAGCATCATAGATTTTGCATTAGACATACAAATTTTAGATCTAATGCAAGTATTTTGTTTACTCAGAGCAAATATGTTATCTTTTGTGCAAAATATATGACATTTATATTCAAAATATTCCTGGTCTTACAAGGAATCCAGCAATGTCAATTATATTATCCTAACTTTAGTTTGAGGTATTATTTATTACTATACCTTAAAATCTAGTGGTTTTCCCCCAAACATTTCTCAGAGAGGGAAGAGCCAGGAATGTGAGAAGAGGGGGAGGGAGTTGAGTCCATTATTTGAATGGACATTAACTTGGTGACTGTATTTCTCTATTTCTCGTAAGTATTAATTGTGTGCATGTACCATCATAAAATTAAGACGTTATTTTTGCTAGAACATAGGTATTGTGTCGGAAAAAGTGGAGTTTGGGGGTCAGCCGGTCTCTATTTCATTTAATCCCATATGTTATGCTGTTCACTTTACGCGTTTCTCGCTTTACGCGGGCCTCCGTCCAATTGACCGTGTAAAGTGAGGGTTCACTGTTCTTGTACTGTACAATATTGGCTAAATTCACTAGATAACGCACACAACTAATGGTTGGTAAAACTTGTCAAGTAAGTGAGTGTCAAGTCTGTCAGTATGAGTGGCATGTGTGAGTGCTTGTGTCCCCCATCATACGAGTCTGTTTTCTCTCGCTTCAGGATGCCTGAGTCCTCCGTTTTCTCTCTTAATCTTAGAGCGCACCAGAGACTTCGTTATTCCTTAGTAATGACACAGAATTTGAAATTGCAACCCCAATTGCAACTGGGGTTGCAATTGTTGAGGCAACTAGATATGTCTGATTACAGCAAATGTGTTATTGTCAATTTGTAGGTGAAAGATTTTATCCTCAATAGATGTAGGTTAACATTACACCTGGAGGCAAATGCTTACTAAAGCCTAAGGAAGGAAAGGATATTCCTTAAACACAGGGGTTCTTAACCTGGGGTCCATGGATGGGCTTCAGGGGGTCCGTGAAGGTCAGATAAAAATTTAACATTTATATTCACTATATTTTTATATTAAGTTGTTCTATTTTTGTCGATATATTCCAGGTGTTATGTATGTATTTTTGGATACTGAAGAAAACCAGTAAATCTGTAGGGTGGCATGGGATGCTACTGTACACGGTCAGGTAACATACAATCGTCATCGTCGTCAGGTTTTGACTTCTAGAATGTTTATTTTATTCATACTTTGTGTATGTCATACACTGTATGAGGCAATGAATTTTCAATAAAATAAAGTATATTCATTGCATGCAAAGTTGTGTTCATGTGCTTATGTGCATTTTTCTAGGGAGGGGGTCCATAGCTTTCACCAGATTCTCAAAGGGGTCCGTGACTCAAAAAAGGTTAAGAACCACTGCTTTAACACATAATATCTGGCCAGTATGGGAAGGATCATCGTGTCTCCGTAAGGGGGTCGTGGAGTGGTGGTCGAGCAGGCGTCACTTTTTTTTGGGGGGGGGGGCCACGGACGTATATGCGATCGGACATTGTTCAGTTGGACGTTAACCGGCGCATGACTGTATACAGTACTGTATATGTACATATACAGTCGGCCCTTAACATACGCGGGTTTATAATACACGGATTTGCAAATACGAGGATTGCCCCGCCGGAGGAATATTCTGTACATTGAAGTAATTGAAGCACATTCAAATCGCGCGCCATTCAACTCGCGCGCAGCACCGAACACTGCACACCGCCCGCTCCCGCAACCTCACACACACACACGCATAGCTCACCCTCACTCAGTCAGTCTCGCTGTAACCACACTTGTGTTGACATCAGCATTGTAGTTGCAAAAATATTACATTTCCGTTAATGTATTATATCAAGCACAGTATGAATAGAATATCACTAATATAAGAGTATTTTAACCGAAAACTACTAAAAAAACGAGTAACATATCTTGAACATCGGAAGGTTAGGTAAACTCTTTTGTTTTCATGTAGTTTATCCTAATTTACATTGAAATGCATTACGTTTCAGCAAAACTACTATTTATTTCTGAGAATATGGAAATGTAATATTTTGCTGAAATGACGTACGTATTACAGTGGAAAGTGACGAAAGCAATGACTCGCTTTCTTTCGTTCAAAAGATGTTACTGTAGTCGCTTTTCGAATGGTTTTCAGTTAAAAAACTGTTGTATTACAATAATATTCTATCCTAATTCACTTGTGATGCAACAGTTTTTTTAACTGAAAACCATTCGAAAAGCGATTACGGTAACATATTTTGAACGAAAGAAAGCGAAAGTCATTGTTTTCGTCACGATTTTATCCCACTTTCCACTGTAATACGTACGTCATTTCAGCAAAAATATTACATTTCCGTGAATGTAGTATATCAAGCACAGTATGAATAGAATATCATTGTAATATAACAGTATTTTAACCGAAAACTATTAAAAAAACGAGTAACATCTCTTGAACATTCGAAGGTTAGGTAAAGTCTTTTGTTTTCGTCATGTATTTTATCCTATTTTACATTGAAATACATCACGTTTCAGCAAAACTACTATTTATTTCTGAGAATATATTCATCCAGGCACAGTTTAGGTAAAATATACATGTGCTGTAACATTTTTTTAATTGAAAACGATTCGAAAAACACGTACCCTCTAGCCCTGTTCAAGGAGAAGACTGGGAGGAACTGTTTGGTGCTTAAGACAATGACAAGGAAAATGATTTTGATGGATTTTAATGAAAATATTCAGAAAGACCCTGGCACTGTCAAGGAAAGTGGCTGCTGAAGGCTTCCAGGTCATGGCAGAGGACGAGATTAAGGAGCTAATTGAAGAGCACGACACTGAGCTGACCGAGGAGGATCTACAGGAGTTAGTAGACTCTGGCAAGGATGAGGAAGCCAAAGGGAAAGAGGATGAGGAAGAAGAAGAGCACCAAGAAATAACGTTGGAGAAGTTGGGGGAGATGACCTGGAATATTGAGGCACTGAAAAACCTGGCCTATAGTATGGACCCCTCCATGGTGCGTGCCCTGAAATTCATGCGAGGGATGGATGACGTTTTTGCTCCATACAAAAACATCATGGAAGAAATGAAAGAAAGAGACGACAACTCCCCATCACCATGTTCTTTGATCACCGAAGGAGAGATTTAACACCATCAATCACTGGCGGCAGTGAGGAAGCAGCTGAATCCACCATCGCCCCCACTTCACCACCCGTTATGGAATTCAGTGACGATGAGCCCGATGACCCCCGTCCTGTCGCCGAGGATAGGTACTGTACGGTAAAGTGAAATTTTTATCTCTTTTTTTTAATAGCTTTTCTTGCCATGTTTATTGTTTGTAAAAATACACAGCACAGTACAGTTCAGTACTGTACATAGGAAGTGGAGGTGCAGTTATTCACAAAACATTTGTGTTTGTTGTCGGCAGTAGTGACGGTGGAGGAGGCGGAGGAGGGAGCGAGTTGGGAGGAGTGGTGACCTTGGACGCGGGAGCAGGGACGAGTGGAGATGCCAGCCAGTACATTTCGGGTGTATTAATTGTTTTTATAGCTATTTTTGCATTTTAATATTAAATACTGTACATTACATTTCAACAAAACTACCATTTATTTCTGAGAACATGGAAATGTAATATTTTTCCTGAAATGATGTACGTATTACAGTGGAAAGTGGGATAAAATTGTGACGAAAGCAATGACTTTCTTTCGTTCAAAAGATGTTGCCGTAATCGCTTTTTGAATGGTTTTCAGTTGTGGGATCATAAGGCTAATGATAGGATAGAATATTATTGTTATACAGTACGAGTAAAATAGTTTTTTAACTGAAAACCATTCGAAAAGTGATTACGGTAAAATCTTTTGAACAACGAAAGAAAGCGAAAGTCATTGTTTTCGTCATGATTTTATCCCTCTTGCCACTGTAATATGTACGTCATTCCAGCAAAAATATTATATTTCCATATTTATTTCTGAGAATACGTATATTCACTCAGTCACAGTTAAGGTAAAATATACTTGTGATGTAATATTTTAATGAAAATACGGTATCGTAGTTTTCTTTTGTTTCAAATTTAATTAACAAAGATTGATGTTTCAAATGCAATGAAAAAATTTTATGTACAGAATCTATAAATACACTTTAATAAATGAATACTTTGTTTTACATTGTCCTGTGCTACCATACCATAGATTTGGCTACTTTGGGCTTGCTATGATGACGCAAGAGATCTGCCCTGGCAACTGTACCGACACTCACAGCTGGTGGTGCGTTGGTGCATCGTTTCCATTGTTTACTGGTAGTTACTGGTAAATATTTTTCAACCTAACGAAGCTATTACCCTTTTAGAGGTCGACCCCCAATTTTTTGCCAAATAATTTGATCTTAAAAGCTCGAACTACACACAGGTATATACGGTAAATAAGGACATGGGGGGGCCAGGGTTTTTTGGGGGGGCAGCACATATACGTGGATTTTTAACATCCACAGCTATCTCTGCTACATAAGCCCCATGTATGTTAAGGGCCGACTGTACACTATAACTCAAAATCACTACTGTAATGTAATACAAGTGATTAACTTGAATATAAACATGTTATAGTTTGGGCATTATGAGCGAGTAAGAGAGAGGTTTAAGCGTACTAATTGACACACACACACGAGCGGCAGGTGTTACTCCAACAATACCCACGTGGCAATTGAAGAAAGAGAGGTGGGATGGCTGGGGTGGAGCTTTGGTGGGCTAGCGTTTGACGCGATTATGAATAATTTAAAAATTTTGAGCTTGAAATTGGAATTATAACCTAACCCCCGGGGTAATCCACGTATAGTTGAAACCGCGTAAGAAAAATGAGCATAAGTTGCGAGTCTACTGTACTGGAAATTCAGACTTTTCCACATGAGGCCTGTCACACGTTGTCGAGTTTAACTCTCAAGAGGCAAACACTAGCCAAATGAATGGTAGACATGCATAGCATAAAAGAGTGAGTAATTGAGGCATCTAGCGTAGGAGAGACGAACTCGCCACTTCCTGTCATCACAGTTGGAAGCCTGGAAAATTCCGAAATCATAGAAAACAGATTTTTGGGTGACCGGCGAGTTCGTCCCTCCTAGGCTAGACGCCTCAATTAATGACAGCAAATAAAGAAAATATCAATAATTTTTCTCAGTTGTGGCCAGCCTGCAGAACAGTGGATAAAACTAGTAAGACTGAAAACACATGGGAAATGATGACAGGTAATACAATGTTTATCTGTAAGTTCTTACCTTTTCTATTTAAGTATAAAGTATCTGGGTCAGTCTCATCACCAAGAGCATGGGGGTTCTTAGTGCATTGTACATTAAGCTTGTACTGAACAGAATCTTGAGCTCCCCACTCTGTCTCCTCTGGAACAATAAATTTCATGTAAATATTCAGAAATTTTTGTTACTGGGTAATTATAAATACAGAAATTAGCTTAGTCTCAGTAAGTGTATAACAAAGTGTTCATACAATCTTACTAAATACGGTGATATCCCCGTTAGCCGGAACAATCGTTGCAGAGCGCTTCCGGGAATGAGAGACTTCCGGGTAACGAGACGACTCTCTCGTGGCTGGAAAAAAATTCTTCTTCCCCGGAATTTTCCGGGTGACAGAAAATTGTTCTGGAAAATGTGCCCGGCTATCTAATAGTTCCGGGTTTGAGGGATTCCGGCTAACTAAGATATGACTGTAATATCAAACTCTCTCTGTGGCCAAAATGAAAGTTGTTGAGCAACAACCAGGTTAATTCCTGCAGAGCTGGTGTATACACTTGTGGCGCGTACAGTCTATAAAAACAAAGGAGATTTGGGTATGTGAAGGAGGTGGAGAATGAGCGCCATCTTCAGTGACACACCCACAGACAAAGACTTGGTGCGGGCACAAGCAGAACCACTTAGCTGGATCACAGGGGCACCGTCTACATTACAGCGGTTCCCAACCTCGGGTCGCGACCCAAATCATGGTTTTTGGGGTGTTCTCAATAGGGTCACGAGGGGCCCTCAGACAATATAGTACTTATAATAAAGTCAAATAAATTGTTGCTTAACATTTAAGCTATATAATATATTATATGCCTGAGGGTCACGACACAGTATTGTTGGGAAATTTAGGGTTGTAGCCACAAAAAGGCTGAGAACCACTGATCTACAAGGTAGTTCCAAAACCTTGGTGGATCTTTTAAACTGGCCATGAGGAGTTGCAAATACAATACAATAAAGTTTCATTTCCAAAAACTAAAGGGGGTAATAAAGAGTTCAAAACACAGTGATCCCTCGGTTAACGAGCACAATCCGTTCCAGCAGGTTGCTCGTTAACCGAAAATCTCATTAACCGAAACCATTGTTTCAATTGGTTTTGGGGTAATTGGTTCCAGCTCACCGAAAATTGCCTAAATTCAACAAAAATGTTAAAAATTGACACTTACCTTGAGGTGTGTATGTAGAAGGCTCCTGGATGATGATGATGATGTGAATTTGAAGTGGGAGGTGGAGGAGGAGAAGGGAGAAGAGAAGGAAGTGGAGGTGGAGGAGAAGCATTTTACTGCTTCTTGGAAGGTGAGTCACATTCCATGAAAATGTCAGGAACCTCTGGACTTCCATTTTCTCCACCATGAACATCCTCTCTCCTTCTTGAAGTGGAAGGCTGAGAGCTAGCATCATCCTCTCTACTTCTTGCAGTGGACAGCTGAGGGATAGCATCTTGTTCCCTCTGCCTTTTACTGAAGAAAGTGTCAATTGTGGTCTGTGGGGCATCTCTCCTTCTCACCATTAACTTATGTTTAAAGAAGGAGACCATTGAGTCCTCAACAAAACACAAACTAAGTTCAGCTTTTTCCACATCTCGGTGCTTTGAAGCCAGTTCCCTGAACTTCTCCCAGTGGTAAATCACATCTTTCAACTCTTTAGTTGACATACGGTCATCACTTTCCTTTTCATCCTCACCATTGTCAGCCTCTAACATCTCATCCAGTTGCTGCAAGTCATCAGGAGTAAGTTCCTCCTCATGAGACATCACAAGCTCTTCCACATCATCCTCTTCCACTTCAAGGCCCAATGACTGACCAATGGACACAATCTCCTGGGCCAACTCTGTTTCTTCCTCAAATCCCTCAAAATCATGGACTACTGGTGGCCACAGTGCTTTCCATGAAGAATTGAGGGATCTAGGTGGAGACTTCCTGCCATGATGACACAATCAAATTTACAGCCTCCAGGATGTTGAATTGTGTCTTCCAGAACTGTTTCAGTGTTAGTTCAGGATCATTGGAAGTTGCCTGATGACACCTTCTAAACATTTTCTTCATGTACAACTTCTTGAAGTTGCTGATCACATTCTGGTCCATTGGCTGTATGAGTGATGTAGTGTTGGGAGGTAAAAATAACACTTTCACAAAGTCAAATTGATACTCCAAAGTTCTGGCAAGTTCAGGGTCATGACCAGGAGCATTATCCATGAGGAGAAGAGCCTTTAAAGGGAGTTTATTGGTGGTTAGGTAGCTCTTGACAGAAGGGCAAAACACATCAACAGCCCATTCATTAAAGAGCTGTCTTGTCACCCATGCCTTACGGTTGGACTTCCAATAAACTCCAAGCTTTGTTCTTACCACTTTCTGTTGCTTGAACACCCTGGGGTTTTCAGAGTTATAGACAAGCATAGGCTTGTCGGAAATCCCCTGAAGCATTGGCACCAAGCAATGGAGTGAGACGGTCTTCCATGGGTTTATGCCCAGGTTAAGAGGCTTCATCTCTGGTGATGAATGTTCTTTTGGGCATCTTTTTCCAGAACAGCCCAGTTTCGTCCACATTGAACACTTGCTGTGGAAGATAATTTTTTTCATCGATCAGTTCTTTAAATTCCACTAAAAACTTTGGTGCCCCTTCCTTATCAGCATTAGCAGCCTCACCATGACTAACAACACTGAAAATATCACTTCTTTTCTTAAAATTTTCGAACCAGCCTTTGCTGGCCCGAAAATCTTCAAATTCTGTGCCTAAAGAACCAGGTTGATCTGCCTTTAAGTGTTCGTAAATCTCCCTGGCTCTTTCACAAATGAATTCAGTAGAAACTGAATCACCTTTCATCTGTTTTTCCCTAATCCAGATGAGAAGTAACCTCTCAGTTTCTGCAATTAGGGATCTACTTTTAAACACTGGTAGATTTGTCTCACTTTCACTTCTTTAAATTAGACTCTCTGTGCAAGAATTGTCGACACAGTTGATGTCGACATGCCATAATCTTTGCATAGCGCATTTGTTCTAGTGCCTTCTTCATGTTGTTTTATATTTTCCTGCTTGATTTTGATTGAAATCACTTTTCTTGATCTCTTAGGCTCCATGCTGGATTCAAACAATGTCAACACGTGATTTTTAAAGTTTAAACTTGTTGTAAAAAAAAGAATATTTTCTTTAAAATAACACTGCACTGCGCTATATATTGTCAATATGTAAAATAAATTTAAAAATTACCAATAATTTGCTTGGAAACATAGAAAAAAAGCGTTTAGTTGAAGAGAGTCTAAAGCAAGATGTTACCTCCACTGAAAACAGAGAGAGACTAACGCCTGTTTGGTGTGTTAAAAGGCAGGATGGCACTCATAAAACTAGTGACTTTATCTTCAATTATGTTCAATAATTGTTAAAATGACTAAAAAATTTAATATTAAACTTTTAAAATTATTGAATAGTATAAACTTCTTGATATTTACTAAAATAGTAAGGAATTAAAGCCCTAGAACCGATTACTGTATTGGCGGACTAATAAGACAGCTGGTTGACCGCCAAGTGCAAGCGAAAACATGTTGAGGTCGGCTCGTAAGAAACTCGTTAACCGAGGGATTGCTTGTTAACCGAAGTTAAGAATCTTATGGGAGGTAATTCGTTAACCGATATCTCGTTAACCGAGGCGCTCGTTAACCGAGGATCACTGTACCAGATACAGTGGTCCCTCGGTTAACGAGCGCCTCGGTTAACGAGATTTCGGTTAGCGAGTTACCTTCCATAAGATTCTTACCTTCAGTTAACGAGCAATCCCTCAAATTAATGAGTTTCTTACGAGCCGACCTCAACATGTTTTCGCTTGCACATTAGCTGTCGTATTAGTCCGCCAATACAGTAATCGGTTCTAGGGCTTAAATTCCTTACTATTTTAGTAAATATCACGAAGTTTGTACTATCAATAATTTTGAAAGTTTTATATTAAATTTTTTAGTCATTTTAACAATTATTGAACATATTTGAAGGTAAGGAAACTAGTTTTATGCGCATCATCCAGCCTGTCAACACACCAAACAGGCGTTAGTCTCTCTGTCTTTTCAGTGGAGGTAACATCTTGCTTGAGACTCTCTTCAACTAAACGGTTTTTTCTGTGTTTCCAAGCAAATTATTGGATCATTTTTAAATTTATTTTACATATTGATAATATATAGCGTAGTGCAGTGTTATTTTAAAGAAAATATTCTTTATTTACAACAAGTTTAAACTTAAAATATCATGTGTTGAGATTGTTTGAATCCAGCATGGGGCCTCAGAGATCAAGAAAAGCAATTTCAATCCAAACTAAGCAGGAAATTATAAAAAAACATGAAGAAGGCACTAGAACAAATGCGCTATGCAAAGAATATGGCATGTCGACAATTCTTGGACAGAAAGAAAAATTTAAAGAAGGGAAAGTGAGAGACAAATCTACCAGAGTGTTTAAAAGTAGAACCCTAATTGCAGAAACAGAGAGGTTACTTCTCATCTGGATTAGGGAAAAACAGATGAAAGGTGATTCAGTTTCTACTGAATTCATTTGTGAAAGAGCCAGGGAGATTTATGAACACTTAAAGACAGATCAACCTGGTTCTTCAGGCACAGAATTTGAAGATTTTAGGGCCAGCAAAGGCTGGTTCAAAAAATTTAAGAAAAGAAGTGACATATTTAGTGTAGTTCGGCATGGGGAGGCTGCTTGTGCTGATAAGGAAGGGGCACCAAAGTTTTTAGTGGAATTTAAAGAACTGATGGATGAAAAAAATTATCTTCCACTGCAAGTGTTCAATGTGGACGAAACTGGGCTGTTTTGGAAAAAGATACCCAAAAGAACATTCATCACCAGAGATGAAGCCTCTTAACCTGGGCATAAACCCATGGAAGACTGTCTCACTCCATTGCTTGGTGCCAAAGTTTCAGGGGATTTCCGACTGAAGCCTATGCTTGTCTACCACTCTGAGAACCCCAGGGTGTTCAAACAACAAAAAGTGGTAAGAGGAAAGCTTGGAGTTTATTGGAAGTCCAACCGTAAGGCATGGGTGACAAGACAGCTCTTTAATGAATGGGCTGTTGAGGTGTTTTGCCCTTCTGTGAAAAACTACCTAACCACCAATAAACTCCCTTTAAAGGCTCTTCTCCTCATGGATAATGCCCCTGGGCATGACCCTGAACTTGCCAGAACTTTGGAGTATCAATTTGACTTTGTGAAAGTGTTGTTTTTGCCTCCCAACACTACATCAATCATTCAGTTAATGGACCAGAATGTGATCAGCAACTTCAAGAAGTCGTACATGAAGAAATGTTTAGAAGGTGTCATCAGGCAACTTCCAATGATCCTGAACTAACACTGAAACAGTTCTGGAAGACACAATTCAACATCCTGGAGGCTGTAAAATTGATTGTGTCATCATGGCAAGAAGTCTCCACTAGATCCCTCAATTCTTCATGGAAAGCACTGTGGCCATCAGTAGTCCATGATTTTGAGGGATTTGAGGATGACACAGAGTTGGACCAGGAGATTGTGTCCATTGGTCAGTCATTGGGCCTTGAAGTGGATGAGGATGATGTCGAAGAGCTTGTGATGTCTCATGAGGAGGAACTTACTCCTGAAGACTTGCAGCAATGGTGAGGAGGAAAAGAAAAGTGATGACCACTTGTCAACTTCAGAGTTGAAAGATGTTATTAACAACTGGGAGAAGTTCAGAAAACTGGCTTCAAGGCACCCAGATGTGGAAAAATTTTCTTTAAACATAAGTTAATGATGAGAAGGAGAGATGCCCCACAGACCACAATTGACACTTTCTTTAGTAAATGGCAGAGGGAACAAGATGCTATCCCTCAGCCTTCCACTTCAAGAAGGAGAGAGGATGATGCTAGCCCTCAGCCTTCCACTTCAAGAAGGAGAGAGGATGTTCATGGTGGAGAATCTGTCAGTCCAGAGGTTCCTGACATTTTCATGGAAGGTGACTCACCTTCCAAGAAGCAGTAAAATGCTTCTCCTCCACCTCCACTTCCTTCTCATCTCCCTTCTCCTCCTACACCTCCCACTTCAAATTCACATCAGAATCATCATCCAGGAGCCTTCTACATACACACCTCAAAGTAAGTGTACTTTTCTACCTTTTTTGTTGAATTTAGGCAATTTTCGGTGAGCTGGAACCAATTACAGTGAGTTCTGCTGTAACGCGTGTTTTGACAATGCAAATTGGCTCTAACGCAATTTATGAATAGAGGAACAATATTTGTAAAACGCGAACGCTTGTTTGCTGTAACGCGATTTTTGCTTACTATTTCTCCAATTTTGTGGTATTAACTGTGAATATGGTAAAGAAGAATATCGCCAAGAAGCGTTCTGGTGATCGCATTCCTGGTGATGATCGTAAAAGAAAGGCTATAACACTTGAAGAGAAGCTCGATGTTATCAACCTCAAAATCACCCTTCTCCCCCATCAAGTTATATTCATATTTTTTCAAGGTAAAGTGTTACATTTACTGTATGATTTCATTATTAGATATGAATGTAACATTTACTTAATCTGTGCTATCCTTTGTGTTAGGCTAACAACTAAATTTTTGTTTATTTCGAGTAATCTGCACCTAACCCTATTTTCTCCATAAGCCCTGTTATTTCTATTGCGCGAATTTCTATAACACGATGTTTTACAAGAACACAACTATCGCGTTATAGCAGAACTGACTGTACCCAAAAACCCATTGAAACAATGGTTTCAGTTAACGAGCAACCTCCTGGAATGGATTTTGAAATAGGAATTTTATTACTTACAAATGAAATATTTTACATTAATAAAATGTTAATGCTTAAGGTAAGGTCTTTAAACCTCTGATTATTAAAGAAAAATAATAAAAATTTTAACGTACAGTATTTTTCCCATAAATATACACATTAGGTTAAGACGAGACGAGTTCCTTGGTAACCAAGACAGAATGATACCTGCACCCAACAGAGTGAGTGCTCCCTCAACCGGTGCTAAGGATCAAAAATACTCACACAGGTCTAACTTAACAACTGCATTACAAATTGAAGTGTGGGGTGCTGTCACCTAAATTCCCTAATTTTCATCATAAAAATCTATATAAAACAAAGTAATATACCCACAATAAAACATGGCAAAACCTTATAATAAATGTAAATACAGTTGTACCCCACTTAACGCGGTCAATTGAACCAAGAGGGTCCCGCGTTAAGTGAAATCCGCGTTAAGTGAACAACAGAACATATGGGATTAATTCCAATAGAAACCGGCCCGACCCCCAAACTCCACTTTTTGAAGGCACATACCTATGTTGTAGTAAAAATAACATCTTAATTTTATGATGGTACATGCACACAATTAATACTTAAGAGAAATAGAGAAATACAGTCGCCAAGTTAATGTCCATTCAAATAATGGACTCAACTCCCTCCCCCTCTCACACTACACTGCTTGGGGGAAAACCACTAAATTTTAATAAATAATACCTCAAACTAAAGTTAGGATAATACAATTGACATTGCTGGATTCCTTGTAAGACCAGGAATATTTTGAATATAAATGTCATATATTTTGCACAAAAGATAACATAGTTACCTAGAGAAAAATTTTTATCTAAAAATTGTATGTTTAATGCAAAATATATGATGTTTATATTCAAAATGATCACCAAATTATAAGAATTCCAGCAATGTAAATTATATTCTGACCGGGTAATTTGTATGAATTTTATGAGCTAAAACAAATATCTTCAGTTAATAAAAAAAAAAATAATTCTTCACGGGTAACAGATGGTCGGTCGGTCCCTCCCTCCCCCCCACCCCCCACCAACCGTCCCAAGGAGATGTGTGGGATAACCACTAAATTTTAATAAATAATACCTCAAACTAAAGTTAGGATAATATAATTGACATTGCTGGATTCCTTGTAAGACCAGGAATATTTTGAATATAAATGTCATATATTTTGCACAAAAGATAACATAGTTACCTAGAGAAAAAATTTTATCTAAAAATTGTATGTTTAATGCAAAATATATGATGTTTATATTCAAAATGATCACCAAATTATAAGAATTCCAGCAATGTAAATTATATTCTGGCCGGGTAATTTGTATGAATTTTATGAGCTAAAACAGGCAGTCAGGCAGGGTGGCGGGTGGGGCAAATCTAAAAATAGCGTCTCGAGCCGGACACTCACCGCGTATATGTGGAAAAAATCCGTGTTAAGTGAAAGTTCAGCTCTGGCGAGGCACCGCGTATATGATAAAACGCGTATGAAACCGCGTTAGGCGGGTAATACTGTAGTAAAACAAAAAATAATTACATGGAATAAAATATGTTTAAAGTATTGTGTAACAGATGGTAGTTGATGTGTGTGTGTGTGTGTGTGTGTGTGTGTGTGTGTGTGGGGCACACACAGGGTGGTGAAATGTGTCTAGTGTGGCGGCATGATGTTAGTGTTAAGGTGCAAGCACTGCTTGCTCCCTCTCGCTTTCAGTTGCCACCGCTGGCTAGTCCTCATGACGAACAGGGAAGTAACTTGCATAAGTCTTCCCCTGCCAGTACACAGCCTCCTCACCATCAAGACTCCTCCTGTGCCTCCTTGTGGCAACACACAGTAACTGGGTGCCTCGTGGGCCCAGGCTAAATCAGCAGGGGATCTCGGAGTAGTAGTGGGCCCCAGAGGGACGGTGCATAGGCCCACTGGCATGTGGACATGTCCCGGCGCCTACCAACCACTCCTCCGCTACCTTGCGGATTAACATTGGTAGGTATAAGGCTACAGAGTAAACCTCAAACGAAAAATCTGCAGTGGGGCCCCCCATCAGGCAGACATGCTTACAGAGCTCCAACAAGACCCCAAAGGCGGATTAGGCAGAAGAGGTGACCACCATGGAAACCCAACGACTACACCAGCGGATGAGGGCAATGCCTGATGGACAGGCTACTAAGGCAAAATCCAACAAACTGGGCTATCAGCAGTACATTGCGACTCTCCCTCTCCCCAATCAATGCAATGCTTGCACCACTGGATCAGGAAAAGGGAGAGCCAAGATGTGTGGTTGCAGGCTGCGCTCCTGCCTCACCACATAAATCAACTCACGCACAGCCATCATCCAGCTCATCATACCTCTCATCATCATCAAAACCCTGTCCTATGGCACTGGTGACAAGCATAGATGACTGCTGGGAGTCTCTAGTCACAACTTTGCACCTGGGAGGCACAGATAAGATTTTAGTTTATGCACTAGGATCTAGGCAGCAGTGCAAGCCAGTCCTGTCTGTGTGACTGAGCAGCCCTTTCAAGGAGCCACTCTGCTCAACCCACATGGGGAAGGGGTTAGAAAAGGTGCCCTAAACATAGCCTGCCTAAAAACCCAACCTGACTGGGCAACCGCACCCAGTAAGGTCATCCTTATATGGTCGAAAACACAATCAAAATCAGAGAATCAAGCAAAAACAAACAATACAACCTTTTATGGTCGCTGGCAAAAGAGGTGGCTAGGTATAACATCAACAATACATAGCAGCCATTAGTGAGTCTCGGCTCCCAGATGAGGGTCAACTCACACAACGGGGTCTGGCTATACCTTCTTCTGAAAGGGTAAGCCTTCTGCAGAGAGAAACTGCATTTACGGAGTTGGCTTTGCCATCGGCCAACGCATCCTACACAGGCTAACTGAAATGCCTATTGGGATCAACGAGCACCCCATGACGCTTCGAGTCCCACTGAATCACTCACGTCATGCCTTTTTCATCAGTGCATACACCTTGAACTCCACTCTCATTTTGTTGGATCACCAGTAAGGCTTTCGTCAGGCGAGATCTACTGGTGATCTGCTCTCCTACTGCACCCATCTTTGGTCATCCTCTCTTAGGGATTATGGGGAAACTTTCGTCGTGGCCCTCGACATCTCCAAAGTATTTGACAGGGTATGGCACAAGTCTTTGCTTTCTAAACTTCCCTCTTGTGGTTTCTCTCCCCCACTTTGTTCTCTAATCTCTAGCTTCCTTGAAAACTGATCCATGGCATTTGTTGTCGAGGGATCGATCTCTCGCTCTTTCTCTACCCATAGTGGTGTCCTACAGGGTTCTGTTCTTTCACCTACTCTCTTCCTTCTTTTTATCAATGATTTACTTCACACTACAACTAATTCTATCTATTCTTACGCTGATGATTCTACTCTTCACTCTTCTTCACATTTTCCCCTTCCTCCTAACTCCCAAACTAGATCTGTTTCTAGAGCTGATATCATTACATTTATCAATGCGGATCTGTGCAGCATCTCCGAATGGGGAGGTAGAAACTTGGTTAAATTCAATAGTAATAAAACTCAGTATTTAGCAATTACACTTTCCAAATTAGATGATCACCCACCAATCACATTTCAGGACGCATCATTCTGGCAAATTCTAAAATAGATATGCTAGGCCTCACCATTTCCTCTAATTTGTCATGGAAGCCACACATCCACAAAATTGTTAAAGCTGCCTCCCGAAAGCTGGGAAAGCTGTACAGATGCCGTAGCTACTTCACTCCTGAGCAGTCGCTACAAGTTTATAAGGGATTCATTCGTCCTAACTTGGAGTACTGCTCTCATATCTGGGGTGGCTCTTCTTCTGTCCAAGTGTTAAATAGGGTGGAATCAAAGGCATTTCGTCTTATTAACTCTCCTCCTTTAGTTGATAATCTTTCTACCCTTTCTTTTCGCCGCAATGTTGCTTCACTCTCTCTCTTTTACAGGTACTTTAACGGGCAATGTTCGGTGGATTTGGCATCCTGTGTACTGCCGGCAAGGCCGTGGGCTCGTAACATTCGTCTTGCCTGCGGTGCCCACCGTTTCTCTGTGGACATCGGTCACACTAGAATAACCCGTTATAGTACATCCTTCTTTCCTAAAAGTGCCAAACTGTGGAATGCTCTGCCTTCTTCTGTGTTTCCATACTCATACAATCTGTTCCACATTAAAAAGCTGGTTTTCCGGCATCTTCGTGGTGTAGATTAATATGCCAAGAATTAAGATGGAAATTCAGATCCTCCAGTACCTTGATATCATGGCCAGACTGTCACCTGGAGCGATCTTATGGCAGCTGATGCTTTTTATCATTTTCATTATCTTAGAACCTTTAACAACTGATTATGTAGTAAAGATCAAGGTAGAGAGGCTTGGTTTCAGGCTCTTGAGGAGCTCTATGGTGAAATCAGCAAAGAAGTTGGTGAAGGAAATATGTCTTTCAAGCTCAGAGAACTGAGGGCACTACTGACTGAGACACTGGTCATTTTCCTGGCTTGAAAGAGGAGACTAATGGAAAGAATGTGATCTTTGTGTTCCCCAACACCATGATATCAACAAATATGGACACTGCAGAAAATGATTCTTGGATCCTTGTAAAAGTTACAGGCATTCTTCCCTAGTGGTGAGTTTGAGCATGGATGCCAGAAGAAGGCCATTCTTCCAGCACTAAAATACTTCCTTCCAATGATTTCTGAAGTACCTTTAAAGGCAGAATCCAGCCAGCCAGCAATGACAACTGGACAGCTGATGGTTTTTAACACTGTTTCAGAACATGCTACTACATCTAATATGGGTAAACCTCACACTCTCCCAGTGACTTCCTTCCTTGGCATATACTGTCACTCACAATTCAGTAAAAGAATCATCCACCATGAGGCACAGGTTGCCTCATTTTTGTCCCAACAATTCACAAAAGGAGGGTTGGTTTGACAAATTAATATACAGAAATGTGTCTTTATGATGGGTGCCATAGATAATATCGATCATAACCCAACGTCCAATACATCGAAAGAAGCTTTCCATGGGACACCCATGAGTCTGTTTCAGGCCAGGTCAATACATGAACCAGGAACTCCTCGTGAGTTCCTGTATTCCTGAATATAGATATCACAAAAGCTGTGTTGAGCCACATCACACGATCCCAAGCTTAGGGATCCTGATAAGAACTGTCATGGCTTGGAACACATGGCAGAACTTTGGTGAAGAATAATGACGGTCTCTCCTCCATCAGTGCAATGGATGAATGCTTCAGAGGTTCATATGCCACTTGTATAATAAAACCTCCGACCTGGAACAAGTCAATCTACTACGGGAAGCACTGGTCTGCCTCGAGTCTCAAAGAGTGGAGTGCCTCCCACCAACAGCAGATGCTCTACTCCTCCAGTCCAACAAAGCCTTTTATTAAGCCTTCATTTAGGCCAGAAGTGACACTCCTCTACTGTAGATGTCATCTCCAGAAGATTATGGATGGAAGGACTGAGACACCTCCTCATGGAGCCCCAGGTGAATATCCCAGCTACCTCTTGCACCACCTCAGCAGTGTAGCTGTAAAAGACCATGTAAGTAGCTCCTGCACCTGCAGGAAGTCTGCACTCCCGTGCACTCGTGTCTGTTTTTGCTCCTGCAATAAATGAGGACAAATTCCTCAAGAATGACAAGTGCTACCTCTTGTGTTTGAGGCAAATGTTTTCCATAAAATATGTCATGAAATGTGTTATAAACTAATAATTTTCAGTGATTGCTGTATGATGTCACTAAGTTGTGACACAAACCTGGTTGGTTATGGCAGCATTACTATTTCATGTACAGGATCAAGAGTTGATTCGACAGGAACATGCATCATTTGTGAATGTTCAAGTTCAATAAAAACACTACAAACATACAGTATACTCTCGATTTACGCGAATTTGGTTTACGCGATTGGTCATTTACGCGGCACCTGGCCAGACCGGCAATTATTAGTTAAGCGGTACATTCCATTATTTACGCGGGAAGCGGCGCGGGCAGGGTGCGCACAAGGTCGCCCAGTCAACAAAACATTACTAAGTTCTTCACCCGCCACCCACCACAGCCAGCCCAAGTCAGTGATAGTGAGGATATGGACTTTGAGGGGTTTGACAAAGAGGCCCTGCAAGCCTCTGTGGTGGATATTGATACAATTGATACAGGTGAGGGCCAATAATCTGCCCTCTGCCTCGGAACCAACCCCCCATCCCCGTGTACCCAGCCATCTCTTCTACTAACGTAAGTGTTAAAAAACCTAATATTATTGATATTTCTCTTAAATATTAATCTTAAATATTAATTGTGTGTGCATACCATCATAAAATTAAGCTGTTAATTTTACTACAACTTATGTATTGTGTCGGAAAAAGGGTAGTCTGGCGGTCGGGCCAGTCTCTATTTCAATTAATCCCATATGTTCTGTTATTTCGTTTAAACGTTTCTCGTTTTATGCGGACCTCAATGGGTTTAATTGACCGCATAAACCGAAACTACACTGTGTTTTTATTTGTCCCCCACATAGTGTTTTTGGCAACAAAAACACAAAAAATTTTTACCCCGAGTTTGGTCATCACTCAAGGTCATTGTTCATTTTAGGTCATAAGCAACACTATAATTACATATGTCTTGTTGTGATGATTCATATGATAGGTCACACATAACAATTTATGCCTAATCCCCTTCTAAGAGCAAACAGACCTAGCGGTCATGTGATTAACCTTATGATTCTGTGTGTATGCCTAGGTGACCTGGTGGGCTGCATGTGCCTTAAGAGTGTGGCTCTGCTTTATTACAATTATCATTTTGACACCAAAACCAGCCTTCTAGACCTCCAGGGAGTCGTTAAGGGTTGTTTTTAGCATCTGACTTTGATACACTGATTGACTAGACCTTAAAACCTTTGCTTTTTAGAGCCCAAAACTTTTTATTACCACAAGGTCCGGACCATTTGTACCAATTTTCAGGTTTTTCCCCATGGTTGGATTACCGCTGATGCCCAATCAATATGTGGCAGGAGGGAATATTTGATCCTATGATTTTTTAAGGTATCCCCTACATGTTTACTATATTGTACTACAGGTATCTTTTAATGTGTTTTCATTAGATTTAGTGTGTACAGGTTGTACCTCTCTAGTCCGGCATTCTGTGGTCCGGAAACTCCCGTGGTCCGGAACGATTTTAGTTTGTCCAATAGGTAGATAGGCAGCTTTTTTTTTTTTTTTTTACTTATCTGAATTATTATTATTATTACAGGAGTACTAAAATTTTACCCTCAGGCCCCAATGTGGGTCAGTGACCTATGCCCGGTGGGCTAATCTAAAAAAAAAAAAAAAAGCCGCGGGAAATTAAGGTTTGTTTACATCCGGCAGTTCGGCTGCTCTCTCTCTCTCTGCTTGTCTATACAGAGTACAACATTTAACCCTTCAATATATATGAGCAGTAGATAAGTGTTGCTTTCATATTCTTATGTAGAGTAATGACATATGTTTTCACATGTGCGCACTTACATACGAGCAGTCTCACTTTTTATTTTACCATTAATGGTTAGCTACTTATATTGTTCCATTTATTAACATTAAATAACATTACAGGTACTTCAAACAACCATATTAATTTTTTTACATTAATTTTACTACAGCTAAAATCAGGGTCTTATATTCTTCAGTTTTATATGTAGTACCAATCAGCACTGGTTTCGTAAGCTTTAACATAAACAATGCCGGCAGCCGTCTCGTCTCCTCTAATATTCCACGTATTATTAAAAAATTGTATTGTTAATTTAGCACACACGTACATTAATTCAATAAAAACAAATTCAGAAACATTAATTAAACTATATATGAACAGTAAATAAGTGTTGCTTTCATATTCTTATGTAAAGTAATGATGATATGTTTTCACGTGTGTGCACTTACATACGCGATCTCTCTTTTTTTCTTTACCATTATCGTTACCTACTTCTATTGTTCCATTTATTAACATTAAATAACGTTACTTAAAACAACCATATTGACTTTACTACAGCTACAGCCAAGGTCATATTTTCTTCAGTTTTATATGTAAAACCAGTCAGTCACTGGTTTTGTAATCAACGAAAACAATGCTGTGTCATTTCCTCGTGTGTTCTAATATTCTACGTACTATTAATGAATTGTATTGCTGATTTTGCACACATAAACATTAATTCAATAAAAAAGACATTCAGTAATAAACAAAAATGAATCTTTTGTACGTAAGAGAAATGACGCTGTTTACACGATTATGCACGTCGTCTGCACGTTGGCGGGCCGTTCAAACCCGTCGAAATTCAAGTTTCCGCCGTCAAAATTTGTATTTATTTATTTTTTTTTGTTCCAATAAAATACGTTAAGAATTAAAAACTCGCGAAATTTGAGAAGCTACTATACATTTAACCCTTCAATATGTCTTCAAAGAGACCATGATGCAGAGAAAGTGGTGCTAGTGCTTCCAAGCATAAGCACAAGTCACTATCTATCCAGGAAAAGGGTGAATTTCCATGGTCCGGCACCGGTCAGGTCCCGAGGTTGCCGGACTAGAGAGGAACAACCTGTATACAGTATTAACATTTATAAAAGTTAAATTTTAAAGTTCAATCATAATTTTTTGCACACAGTAGAGTTAAGTGGTGCCATTTTGGGTTTAGTGTATTGACAGCATGAGGAGCATTGTAAGTGTGGCAGTAAGAGACTTAAACCATAATAGAAGTACAGTACTGGACATTAAGAAAATGTCATTTATTATGACAGATGAACCTCTGTTAAGTGTGGCAAGCTGACCTTTGTTTTGAAACTCGAAGTATCGTGGATCAACCTTGAGAGGAACAAGGCCAAGTCTGTGAGCTAACACTTCATCTTGGACGATGCTGGTGTTGTTGAATATGTCCACCTTCTCTATTGCTATTGTTGCAACCTGTAAATATTAAAAATAATTTTATTTCATAATTCAACTATTTTTCCTCTTTTCAAACAGCTCAATTTTGCACTTGGGACAAAAATTAAGGATACAGGGTACAGTAATTCAAATGTTATTAAAAATATGAAAACAACTATCTATTGTATAATTTTTATTTGTCAACTTGCAAGATGATAATACAGGTTGTACCTCTCTAGTCCAGCAACCTCGGGACCTGACCGGTGCCGGACCATGGAAATTCACCCTTTTCCTGGATAGATAGTGACTTGTGCTTAAGCCTGGAAGCACTAGCACCACTTTCTCTGCGTCATGAAGACATATGAAAGGTTAAACAACTTCTCAAATTCAGCAATTTTAACGTATTCTATTGGAACTAAAAAAATAAATAAATAAGAGCTGACAATGGCGAACTAAACAGTTATCTGAGCAACGACGTATAATCTCTTATGTACAAAAGATTCATTATTGTTTATCACTGAATGTCTTTTTTATTGAATTACCGTATATACCCGTGTATAGCACGAGTTCTTAAGACCAAATTTTTGGGCAAAAAGTTGGGGGTCGACCTCTATACGGGTAATAGTTTCGTTAGGTTGAAAAATATTTACCAGTAACTACCAGTAAACAATGGAAACGATGAACCAACGCACCACCCGCTGTGAGTGTCGGTACAGTTGCCAGGGCAGATCTCTTGCGTCATCATAGCAAGCCCAAAGTAGCCAAATGCATGGTATGGTATGCACAGGAGTATGTAAAACATAAAGTATTCATTTTTAAAAGTGTATTTATAGATACATAAATTTTTGTTAATTAAATTTGAAACATCAATATGATGTGAGTCAGGTCATCTACACACAGTTGCCAGTTTCAAAATTTTCCTTTTAAAATTTTAAGTTACCGAGTATTTCTTTTCCCAAATCGTTTTACAATACTGTAGGTAAAACAGTATACTATTGTGCAAAACCCACAGAAAAAAAATTAACAAATGGAGACACCAAAAATGTAAAAAAAAAAAAATGCTGTCTGACTTGCAACACTGTTGGTAGGGTCAGGTGGTTCTAACGGTACCTGCCAGGACCCGGTAATCAAATTTATAACAATATCTAACCTCAATTACTGTAGTTTATCTGATGTAGGCAATATGAAGTAAAAAATACCAGTTAAAGTGAGAAATTGGAAGAGAATAAACAAGAAAGATGTTGGGCTATTTTTGGTAGGGCTGAGGGAGAGAGTACCAGCTGTTTGGTCTTTTTTGGCGGGAGAGTCACGCAAATATCCGTACTAGTATTTGTTTGGTGTTCTGTATTTTTAAAAATGAATACTTGTAAATTAAAAGTACCGTAACATTGTATTATATAAAAACTTGTCATATTTCTGGAAAATAAGAAGCAAGAAAATAAGAATACACCGGTAAACACAATTTCAACGTACGCTAAAATTAAAAGCTGCTTAAGAAGGGCCGATGCAAACACAAAGCCTCCGCGACCAGGGCTCTGCCGTATCAGCTAGACGGTACACGTGTTTTTCGAATCGTTTTCAGTTAAAAAACTTTTACATCACAAGTGAATTAGATTAGAATATTATTGTAATATAACAGTTTTTAACTGAAAACCATTCGAAAAGCGATTACGGTAACATCTTTTGAACGAAAGAAAGCGAGTCATTGTTTTTGTCACGATTTTATCCCACTTTCCACTGAATACGTACGTCATTTCAGCAAAAATATTACATTTCCATATTCACAGAAATAAATAGTAGTTTTGCTGAAACGTGATGTATTTCAATGTAAAATAGGATAAAATACATGTCGAAAACAAAAGACTTTACCTAAGCTTCCGATGTTCTCGAGATGTTATTCGTTTTTTTAATAGTTTTCGGTTAAAATTCTGTTATATTACAATGATATTCTATTCATACTGTGCTTGATATAATACATTCACGGAAATGTAATATTTTTTGCTGAAATGACGTACGTATTACAGTGGAAAGTGGGATAAAATCGTGATGAAAACAAAGACTTTGGCTTTCTTTCGTTCAAAAGATGTTACCGTAATCACTTTTCGAATGGTTTAGTTAAAAAACTGTTGTATTACAATAATATTCCCTCCTAATTGACTTGAATAAATACTTGAATGGAAATATACAATATTTTTGTTGAAACTACCCGCGTTTCAGTGTAAAGTGTCGTGATAATAAATGGTAAACAAGTTTATAGAACGTAGTGTTTCTCTGAAGGTTTTGTTGTTCCTTTACCCTCAAAAACTTGGGTCGACCTATAAACGAGGAATATCATAAATTAACGATTTCTTGGTCATAAAATCGGGGTCGACCTATATACAAAGGGGGGTTATAGACGAGTATATACGGTAATGTTTATGTAAATAAGCAATATAATTCATTAATAATACGTAGAATATTAAAACACAAGAGGAAATGACACAGCATTGTATTCGTTGATTAGAAAACCAGTGACTGACTGGTTCTACATATAAAACTGAAGAAAATAAGACCATGGTTGTAGCTGTAGTAAAATTAATATGGTTGTTTTAAGTAATGTTATTTAATGTTAATAAATGGAACAATAGAAGTAACTAATAATGGTAAGAAAAAGAGAGATCGCGTATGTAAGTGCGCATTGAAAACATATCATCATTACTTTACATAAGAATATGAAAGCAACACTTATTTACTGTTCATATATATTTTAATTAATGTTTCTGAATTTGTTTTTATTGAATTAATGTACGTGTGTGCAAAATTAACAATACAATTTATTAATAATACGTGGAATATTAGAGGAGACGAGACGGCTGCCGGCATTGTTTATGTTAAAGCTTACGAAACCAGTGACTGATTGGTTCTACATATAAAACTGAAGAAAATAAGACCCTGAGTTTAGCTGTAGTAAAATTAATGTAAAAAATGAATATGGTTGCTTGAAGTACCTGTAATGTTATTTAATGTTAATAAATGGAACAATATAAGTAGCTAACCATTAATGGTAAAAAAAAAGTGAGACTGCTCGTATGTAAGTGCGCACATGTGAAAATATATCGTCATTACTCTACATAAGAATATGAAAGCAACACTTATTTACTGCTCATATATATTGAAGGGTTAAATGTTGTACTCTGTATAGACAAGAGAGAGAGAGAGAGAGACAGAGCGAACTGCCGGATGTAAACAAACCTTAATTTCCGCGGCTTTTTTTTTTTAAGGGGATTAGCCCACCCGGGAATAGGTCACTGACCCACATTAGGGCCTGAGGGGCAAAAATTTAATACTCCTGTAATAATAATAAATTCAGATAAAAAAAAAAAAAAAAAAAAAAAAAAAAAAAACCTGCCTATCTACCTATTGGACAAACTAAAATCGTTCCGGACCACGGGAGTTTCCGGACCACAGAATGCCGGACTAGAGAGGTACAACCTGTGCTGTATACATACTGTACTGTACTCTCTTGTTAAATCACCTGACCAATATTTGGTAAATATATTACTTGGTAGACATTTATTTTATTCCATTAAATCATAACAGGCATAATTTTTTGTTTAGCTAATGTAATCAAGAAACAGAACTAATAATAACCTCCACTTACCTTATTTAATAACCTTTATTCTTTTAAGGTAAATTAAGTTTGGTTAGTTGGTTGATTTGTGTTATACAGTATAGTCTGGATTTACGCGGATTTCTTTTACGCGTTTGGTCATTTACGCGGCACATGACCAGACGCGCCAGTTGTCAGTTACGCGGTAAATTCAATCATTTACGCGGCAAGCAGCACGAGACGCGCCAATTATTAGTTACGCGGTACATTCTTGACCATACGCGGGAAGCGGCGCGGGGAGGGTGCGCAGTATGTCGCTCTTACGTTATCGCCGACGTCATATGACGTATTGGACTGTGATTGGGTCACGCATCCTTACCTCCCTCCGCCGCTAACTGTAATTGGTCTAATGTAACATGACGTGGCCTGCCACCAGAGGGAATAAGTCGCTGACCTAAGCTGCGCCAGTCTCATTGTTCTCAGTTTCCGCGTATACTGTTCGCTCTTGTGCCCGCTAATCTGTTCAACAATGGCGTCTGCTGGACCCCAACCACCCCAGAAAAACCTTGAATTACCTGGACCAAGCCGCCCCAAGCCCAAGAAGATACGACGCGCTTTAAGCTATGAAGTAAAATACAAAATCGTACAGGCGTTGGAGAAAGGAACAAGACAAGTTGATTTGGCGTGCCAGCATGGCGTGAAGGAATCTACGATCCGGACGATCAAGAAGGATACCGCCAAGATTAAGGAACACATGAGCATCAAAAAGTCTGCAGGTGTGTCAATGGTGAAATATTGTCAGAATAAAGTACTGCTCAAGACTGAGGGTTTATTGGTGAGCTACTTGATTCGTCAGGCGAGAAGGAACGTGGCGGTGGACACTCGCGCGGTGCAGGACTACGCCCGTGAACTGTACATAGCAGTGGCGCGGAAAATGGATATTGCAGAGCCCAAACACTTCACTGCTTCCGCTGGGTGGCTGCAAGGGTTTAAAAATGCAACAAAATAACGAACATTGAAATTGTTGATGAAGGAGCTAGTGCTGACTGTGCTGCCGCCATGAATTTTCCACCATTCTTATGAGAAATTATGGAGGAAGGACAGTACACCGACGACTAGGTATTCAACATGGATGAATCCGGGCTCTTTTGGAAGAAATTACTATCCAAGACCTTCATAGTCAAGTCTGCCAGCAAGTGTAGGGGCCGGAAGTTGCAGAAGGAGTGCATCACCGTCCTGTTCACCACCAATGCCTCCGGCACCTGTAAGCTCAAGTTGTCGGTGATCCACACAGCCCGCAAGCCGCACGCCTACAAGAACATGGACATGAGCAAGATTAATGTCCACTGGCTAACCTCCAGGAAGGCGTGGATGTTCACTGGTCTGTCCCTCTCCTGGTTTGACGACTGTTTTGTTCCTGACGTCCAGAAATTCTGCAAGCAACATAATGTTCAATTTAACATTTTGTTGCTCCTTGACAACGCACCAGGACACTCGCCTCTATTGCTGGATCGTCACCCCAACGTAAAAGTGGTCTTTCTTCCCCCTAACACTACGTCATTAATCCAGCCCATGGATCAAGAGTTGATATGTAATGTCAAGGCTGCTTTCTCCGTAAAGAAGTTTCGGCTCCTTAATGACTTGACCAACACCAAGGATGAATTGCGGAACCTGAGTGACACCGATAGCGAGGACGAGGATCCATAAGAAGAAATGGTGGAGGATGAAATGCGCGTCAAACAGTTTTGGAAAAAATTTAACGTCAAGAAAGCTGTTGATTTCTTGGTGGAGGCATGGGGGCAGGCGGGAGGGGCGAATCTAAAAATAGCATCGAGCCGGACACTCTCTGCATAAAGGGGTACACGCACTGCGGAATGTGAGCATCCTGGGTTCCGGCAGGGTACCGCGTAAACGCGGAATGTGGGACCGCGTAAAGTGAGGGTTGATTGTACAGTATTTCTTTCTAAACTTAATCAAGATAGGTTATAACCCTTTGTATGGCAGGGCTTCTGTCAGCTGAATAAAATCACCAATAAAATACCTAAAGACACAGGCACTTTTTACAGATACAAGTACAGTAATACCCCGCTTTACGCGGTTCTGGTTGACGCTTTTCTACATTTACGCGGTACCCTGCCAGAACCGGAATTCCCACTTTACGCGGTGCATCTACTCGTATAAGCGGGTGAAGTATAATTTTTTTATTTAGCTCATAAAATTCATACCCAGGCAGAATATAATTTACATTGCTGGAATTCTTACAATATGATGATCATTTTGAATGTAAACATCATGGATTTTGCATTAGACATACAAATTTTAGATCTAGTGCAAGAATTTTGTTTACACAGAGCAAATATGTTATCTTTTGCGCAAAATATATGACGTATATATTCAAAATATTCCTGGTCTTGCAAGGAATCCAGCAATGTCAATTATATTATCCTAACTTTAGCCTGAGGTATTATTTATTACTATACCTTAAAATCTAGTGTTTTCACCCAAACATTTCTCAGAGAGGGAGGAGCCAGCGAGCGTGAGAAGAGGGGGGGGGAAGTTGAGTCCATTATTTGAATGGACATTAACCTGGCGATTGTATTTCTCTTAAATATTAATTGTGTTTGCATACCATCATAAAATTAAGATGTTATTTTTACTACAACATAGGTATTGCGTCGGTATTGTGTTGGAAAAAATGGAGTTTGGGAGTCGGCCCAGTCTCTATTTCAATTAATCCCATATGTTCTGTTATTCCATTTACGCGTTTCTCGTTTTACGCGGACCTCCGCGGGTTCAATTGACCGAGTAAATCGGGGTATTACTGTAATATCTGTTAGCCAAAATCCTTCCAAGCCAGAACCTTCCAATAGCCAAAACTGAAAATGGATTGGAATTTTTCCACAAAATTTCTCAATTCCAGGTTTGGAAACAAATTCCAAAGTTGAAAATCAAGTACATTTCCTGAAAATTCCAAGAAAAATTCTGGAAATATCAACAAACTTTTATTTCTGGGTCTGGGAATAAATTTTCAGGGCATTCCGAAATATTGCCATTGTAGAAGGTTGTTCCCTCACGAGCTGCTGTTTTTATTTAAAAGTTGTGTTGTGCAGTGCTGTACTTCATATTCATCAGGCACGCGAGTACGCACAAATGAACACATGCACGCACACACACACTAGCACTGCTTTGCTGTCACTATTAATCGAGTATGACGATCATCCAGCTTTGATACAATGATAAAAGTTATTAAGGATGTCATCTTCGTTGATGAGCTCTGAGATGACTAAAGAGGCCGGTACGGGACCGGCAGGGTCGTCCACAGATGTTGCACGTGAGGAGGGCTACATCTAGTGCGGCAGGGGTGGCGACAGCGTCTTTCTGGTGTTTGCACTTGTCTGCCTCGGTATGCAGTAGGGATAACTCGCAAGTATTGACACCTTCTCGTGTGGTGATCCTCCAAGCGTTACGGTGTGGGGTAATCGTCTCCCAGGTGAGGGGGTCGATTTGGCACTTTTCAGGTTTGTCTTAAGACTACCATTATACCTTTTCAGTTGCCCGCCAGCGGTACGTTTGTTATTCATTAGGTGACTGTAAAGTAGCTGCTCTGGCAGTCTACTGTCATCCAAATGGGTAACATGAACAATCCAACGTAGTTGTTCATGGATAATGGTAGCCTCGATGCTCCTACAGTTAGTGTCAGCAAGAATACTGGCATTTGTTCTCTAGTCTTCCCAGCGAACTCAGAAGATGGAAAGCAGACTAGGTTGGTGAAAGTTTTCAAGTGCCTTGAGGTGCCTCCTGTATGTCACCCATGTCTCACTGCCATATAGTAGGGTGGGGAGGACCACTGCTCGATATACGTGCAACTTTGTAGATAATTTCAGCTCCCTACAGCTGAAGATACTGGTACAGGGTCTGCCAAAGGCTTGAGATGCACAGCTGATCCGATATTGAATCTCTTCATCGATGTCCGCGGAGGTGGACAAGTGGGAGCTGAGATAATGAAAGTGGGTAACATTAGAGAGGGTAGTACCGTTAAGCTGGATGAATGGTGGAGGTGTGGCTGAATCAGGGGCAGGTTGAAAGAGAATCTGAGTCTTACCTACAATCACCTCAAGGCCGAAGTGTTCAGTGTCTTCTGTCGGTCAAGTTCAGTGTGAGCGGCAAGGGTGAGGTCGTCTGCATACTGAAGCTCAGTAATGGAACCGATAAACACCTTTATTCCTGCCTGGAGTCGTCTTATGTTGAAAAGATGCTTCATCTGGTACTGGATGTCCACACCACTGGTTAAATTGGCACTGGCACAAGTAAGGAAGGCAGCCAAGAAAATGGAAAAAAAAGAGTTGGCACCAGTACTTATCCTTGTTTTACCCGTTTGAATGGGGAAGAACTCAGACTGGGTGCCATTGTGCAGGACACTGCCGTTCATGACATCATGGAGTTGCCTCACAATGGCAATGAATTTTGGCGGGCAACCACAACGGCTCAGAGTCTGCCAGAGGGCTTTCCTGATGACCGAGTCGAAGGCCTTGGTTAGGTTGATGAAAGCCATGTACTGGTCATGGCGTTGTTCTCTGCACTTTTCTTGTATGTGATGGGCAGCAAAGATCATGTCAGTGGGGCTATGTGATGGTCTAAAGCCACATTGAGATTCTAGGAGGATGTTTTCCGCCTCAGGAAAAAGTCGATTTAGTAGGACTCAGGCGATAATCTTGCCAGCTACGGAGAGCAGTGAGATCCCGATGTAGTTACCACGGTCTGATCGGTCTCACTTGTTCTTATAAATATTGACGATGGAGGAGTCTTTAAGAGCTTGGGGGATTTCCTCCTTTTCCCATATACAGTCGCTCCTCGACTTACGACAGGGTTCCATCCCGACGACCAGGTCGTAAGTCGAATTGGTCGTAAGCCGAAAAGGCGAAAATTACACATAGAAATTCTAATATGGGTGTCTTTTTTTCTTCTCAGCACCACGAAAACTCTCACTTTTACGTTTGCCAGCCATTTTAAAGGGAATTACAAACAAAAATTTTGGCAGTAAACAGCGCGATAACTAACGTCGGTACTAGAAAATATGTAATTTCAAAAATATTTTATATGACCACGGCGGTCGTATGTCCGGGTTGTCGTAAGTCGAGGAGTACCTGTATTCTCCAGGAGAGAGTGGAGACAGCTGGTAAGCAGAGGTCCTCCTGCTTTATACACCTCGGCTGGGATTCCATCAGGCCCTGAGGGTATGTTATATTTCATCTGTTTGATGGCAGTACCACCTCATCCAGGGATGGAAGATAGCTGAGGTGGATCAGCTCTGGATGCTGAGGGACCTGCTGGGTATTCAGGACAACCACATCAGTGTTTCGGTTGAGCAGTGAATGGTAGTGCTCTTTCCAGCTCTGAAGGATGTCTTCTTCATCATCAATTAGGGAGTTACAGTCAGAAGAGCGGAGTGGAGCTGTGCCATGAGTGATTGGCCCATAAAATGTTTAAGTGGAATTGAAAATTTTTTGCATCTTGTGCAAGTTTTTGTGTTTAACATGCTATATTTTTAAACCAGTCGTTCTTTAGATTGCAAAGATCCCACTGGGCCACAGCTTTCTTCTTACAGAAGGTATCAGCTTTGGTCTGAGACTGAAGGTTGTTTTGCCAATCTTTTAACACAGCACATTTATTATCAATGAGTACATTCAATATCGGGTCATTTTCATCAAACCAGTCCTGGTGTATTCTTTCGATCTGGCCGAGGGTCTCTGCAGCTTTTTGTCATGACAGTGTTGAGAATATCCCAATCAACACTGGGATTTGGGTTGTTTATCAGCCCATGTTCGAGCTGCTCTCTGGATCCTCCAGACGCTTAGTGTTAAAACGTTTTCTGGAGGCTTGCTGCCTTCGTCGTTTTGGGGCAACGTGAAGTGAGAGCTTGGCTCTGACGAGCTGATGATTAGTGTTGCAGTGGTCTCAGCCACACATGGCTCGGATGAGGACATCTCGGTGATCTCTTTCTCTGACAATGATGTAGTCAATGAGATGCTAGTGTTTGGATAGTGGGTGTTGCCACAAACCCTTGAACTTGTCGGCCTGCCTAAACAAGGTACCAGTATTGGTGATAGTGAGGTTGTGTGCAGCACACTTGCTAAAGATGAAAAGGCTGTTGGGAGTACACTTGCCTAGTCCATTTCTCCCTATGTTTCCCTGCCAAATGTTAGCATCTATGCCAACTCTGGCATTAAAGTCACCAAGGAGCACAAACTTGTCTTCTCTGAGGACAGAGGTTAGCACTCTGTCAAGGTCGGCATAAAAGGCCTCCTTGGTATAATCCTCTGCATCTAGTGTTGGGGCGTATGCACTGATGAAAAAGACATGACGTGAGTGATTCAGTGGGACTCGGAGCATCACGAGGAGCTTATTGATCCCAACAGGCATTTCAGTTAGCCTGTGTAGAATGTGTTGGCGGATGGCAAAGCCAACTCCATAAATGCTGTTTCTCTCCGCAACAGGCTTACCCTTCCAGAAGAAGGCATAGCCAGACCCCCTGTTTGTGAGTCGACCCTTGTCAGGAAGCAGGGACTCACTAATGGCTGCTATGTCGATGTTATACCCAACCATCTCTTTTGCCACATGGGTGGTTCTTCTTTCAGCACTCTCATACGTGCCAGTATCCACAAGGGTCCTGACATTCCATGCAGCGACCATAAGAGATTGCATAGTTTTTTTTTTTTTATCCGTGATTATGATTAGTTTAGACTGCATAAGGATGACCTTACTGGGCGTGGTTGCCCAGTCAGGTTGGTTCTTCAGGCAGGCTTTGTTTAGGGCAAATTTTCTAACCCCCTCCCCATGTGGGGTGAGCAGAGTGGCTCTTGAAAGGGCTGCTCAGTCACACAGACAGTACCGGGTTGCACTGCTGCCGAGATCCCAGTGCATAAACGACCAACTTATCTGTGCCGCCCAGGTGCAGAGTTGTGACTAGAGACTCCCGGCAGTCATCTATGCTTGTCAACAGTGCTATAGGACAGGGTTTTGATGAGCTGGATGATGGCTGCGCTTGAGTTGATTTGTGTGGTGCGGCAAGAGCGCAGGCTGCAAACACATATCTTGGCTCTCCCTTTTCCTGATCCAGTGGTGCAAGCATTGCAATGAATGGGGAGAGGGAGAGTCGCAATGTACTGCCGATAGCCCAGTTTGTTGAGTTTTGCCTTAGTAGTCTGTCCATCAGGCATTGCCCTCATCCGCCGTTGTAGTCGTTGGGTTTCCATGGTGGTCACCTCTTCCGCCTATACCGCCGTTGGGGTCTTGATGGAGCTCTGTAAGCATGTCTGCCTGATGTGGGGCTCCACTGGAGATTTTTTGTTTGGGGTTTACTCTGTAGCTTTATACCTACCAGGGTTAATCCGCAAGGCAGCAGGGCAGTGGTTGGTAGGCACCAAGACGTGTCCATAGGCCAGTGGGTCTATGCCCTGTCCCTCTGGGGCCCACTGCTACTCCTAGATCCCCTGCTGATTTAGCCTGGGCCCACGAGACACCCAGTTACCGTGTGTTGCCACAAGGAGGCACAGCAAGTGTCTTGATGGTGAAGAGGCTGTGTACTGGCAGGGGAAGACTTATGCAAGTTACTTCCCTGTTCGCCATGAGGGCTAGCCAGCAGCGGCAGCTGAAAACGAGAGGGAGCAAGCAGTGCTTGCATCTTAACACTAACATCATGATGCCATACCAGATGCATTACACCACCCTTTGTGCATGCGTGCAGACAGACAGACAGACGAACGCACGCACACACACTCATTTTTAGTTTTTAAAAACAGCTAGACCCCGACTTACGATGGGGTTAGGGACCCAAATCCAGGTCGTAAGTCCGAATGGTCGCAAGTCCGACATAGATAAAAAAAAAAAAAAAAAAAATTTAATAAAAAATCTACAATGAAATACAGTACAGTAAATGTACTAAATAATGAGGAATGGATACAGTACAGTGAAAGTAATAAATAATGAGGAATGGATACAGTGTGACTGAGCACTTACCTTTAATGTAGTCAGCTGAATGCACATGGGGTCCCCATAATTTTCTAATTATACATGGAGACTACATTAACTGGAAACGTTTCGGTATAGAAAATGCGTGCGTCATTTGAAGAAAAGGAAAAAAAAATTTAAAAAAAAAAAAAAATGGTCACAACTGCGGCGGTCGTAAGTCCCGACGGTCGTAAGTCGAAGCAGTCGTAAGTCGGGGTCTAGCTGTATATTTATTTTACCCTTACACCCTGGGTGATGCTCCATCTCACGCGCATTTTCCCGCCACTATTTAAATGCCCAGCGTGGGTTATCAGGTGTGACTATTTGCCTGTCATGTCACACGCTCGGCCACAGGGCGGCTTCTGGGTACAGGCATCCCCCAGGTTACAGAAATTCGCTCTCCGGATTTTGTAAATTATGACCAATAATTTCGAGATACAGACAAAATATTCTCCCTTATGGGAAACTGGGTAAATTTTTAAGTTTTTTTTCTTCAATACTATTAGAAAAAATTCACAGAAATTATAAAATATAATTTGTGTGGATTTCTTGGTGGTTGCTACAATATTGTACAGGGCGAGGCAGGAGTCAGTAGTGCCCCTACGTCTTATAACAAAAGGTTTTGTGTCTACTTACTTTACTCAGTCAGGGTCGTACTGTTGTTACTTAAGGGGGTCACTTGACTCTATATACATTTTGGTATCCATCCATCTGTAACTGGGGAACCCTTCTGTTTTAGATTAATGTATTAGTTAGGAGGTGTACTGGAAAGAGACATTTACCATTTAAGTTTATTCAGAAAGGACGTGACATGAGGGCACCTGCGTTATTCCGATTTTCTAACTAGATACCGTGGGGGGAAAATGGAGCTCACTATATACCCGCAAAACTAGAGAGAAAACATTAAGTACATATTACCGAGCCTTCAGTATGACGGTCGCCAGGCCACACACAGGAACCTCACCCCCACACTTCAACAGTCAAACTGTCTGTCTTTTCCTTACACTCCTAACCCTGTTGTCGAGGAGGCCTTTTTCAGTTTCCATTCACAGTAGGTTTTTTCCAAGGGTCCTTATGTTCTGTTACCCTGATTGGTTGGCACTCTGTATGGGCAGGGCTATCTCCATGGCACCCTATATAGGTTTACATGTTATTCTTTGAGGCAGTAACTAATTGTGTCCATCTGGTCTGACAAGTGCCATAAACATTGCAATGGTCATTTACATGGGTGTATGGGTGCCTGCCTGTGTGTATGGGCGCTGGTCTGTGTGGGTGTTCCTGTTTATTAGTCTCCCTCCCAGTAACTCTGATTGCACCACCTTACCTCACGACCTCACCTAACTCAGCAGTCAACACCATTTGTGGTAAGTTAAATACAAATGTTTTGTATATTAATTATCATATTATATCCTAAAATAATCAATGTGTGTTAAAAAAAAAAAAATGTGCGTGTATTACGTCTTTTTGCCGAAAATATTACCTTGGGAACGCATCTCCAATTATATACAGTAGAAAGTCGATATAACACGAGATACGGTCCAAGAGAGGTCACTTTAAACCAAATTCGCAATTAAATCAAACTGTTGTTTCAATGGAATAATTTGGTTTGGTACTTGAGAGAAACACAAAATACTAAAAAGACTGAGTCTACCCAGATGCACCTCAGCTCATCTCCTAGAATGAACAAAACATTGTTTTTTGTAGTACAGTGGTCCCTCGGTTAAAGAGCACAATCAGTTCCAGCAGGTTGCTCGTTAACCGAAACCATTGTTTCAATGGGTTTTTGGGTAATTGGTTCCAGCTCACCGAAAATTGCCTAAATTCAACAAAAAAGGTAGAAAAGTACACTTACTTTGAGGTGTGTATGTAGAAGGCTCCTGGATGATGATGATGATGATGATGATGATGATGATGATGGGAATTAGAATGGGGGTGGAGGAGAAGGGAGAAGAGAAGGCTTTGGGGTGGAAGAGAAGTCACCCCATGGCACCATTTCACCCATAAAATTTTAGTTCTCTTGGTGTAATTCAAGATTATTTTCTTTAAATCAACACTGCACTGCATTATATATTGTCAATATGTAAAATAAATTTCAAAATGACCAATAATTTGCTTGGAAACACAGAAAAAAAGCGTTTAGTTGAAGAGAGTCTCAAGCAAGATGTTACCTCCACTGAAAACAGAGAGAGACTAACGCCTGTCTGGTGTGTTAACAGGCTGGATGGCACGCCAGAAACTAGTTTCTTTACCTTCAATTATGTTCAATAATTGTTAAAATGACTAAAAAAGTTAATATTAAACTTTTAAAATTATTGAATAGTATAAACTTCTTGATATTTACTAAAATAGTAAGGAATTTAAGCCCTAAAACCAATTACTGTATTGGCGGACTAATACTACAACTGGTGGACCGCCAAATGCAAGCGAAAACATGTTGAAGTCGGCTCGTAAAAAACTCGTTAATCGAGGGATTGCTCGTTAACCGAAGTTAAGAATCTTATGGAAGGTAAATCGTTAACCAAGGCGCTCGTTAACCGAGGGATCACTGTATTATGCTAAAACAAACACTCATAAACCAGCACAGCTAAAATTATGGGACGTGAAATGGTCTGTTTACTAGCGATCAGCTGATGGGAAGATGGGGGGGAGGTGAGGTGATATGTTTGACAGTTGATGCCAAGGTCTAGTGCTTATTTATTTATCTGTCCTTAAGAGTGACTGTTAGATTGTGAGATGGAGTATCATCGTACGATAGGTTTTCCCATGTGTGGAGGCGGGAGTTTGTCTGTGGCAACGCCGGGTTGCCAGTAACTGTCTGACGCTGCAAGAGTAAAGTCTCCAAAGAACCTGGTCTATTATTCAAACCTCTCACAGTGACTTAGTTTTTCTCTTATAAAATGTCACTGAACTGACATGGGAGAATATAATTAACATTGCTGGAATTCTTAAAAGATAGTGATTAATTTGAATATATACATGCTATAGTTTGCATTAGACATACAAATTTTAGTTTTAATTAATTTTATTACAAAGGGCTAAAATTTTTATGTCTTGTGCAAAATATATGACATTTATATTCAAATTATTCGGTCTTACAAGGATTCTAGCAATGCAAATTATATTCTCCTAACTTTAGTCTGTGATATTATATAAGATAAAAACTGTAAGCCTATAACCACCCAACCCTGGCTGGGAGGATGAGACGGGAGGAGGTTTAGTGACATGTTTGACAGTTAGCACCGAAGGTCTAGTGAAGTATTTATTTGTTTATTTATGTCCTTTAGATTGAGTTTTTGTTTTTTGTTTATAAAATGTCATAGAAGTGACCGGGGTGAATATAATTTACATTGCTGGAATTCTTATAAGATATAGGTACTCCCCGACTTACGTCCACCCGCACTTACGACCGCCTCAGTTGTACCAAAATGTGGTCAAATTATGTAATTTTGAGTCCCAAAGTCAGTACACAGACAAAATTTTCATCTGTAATTCACTTTAAAATGGCTGGCAAGCATAAAAGTGAGTGTTTTGTGGTGCTGAGAAGAAAAAGAGACCCAAATTTTCGATTTTCTATGTGTTATTTAAGCATTTCCGACTTACGACCTGGATGTCAGTCCCTAACCCCGTCGTAAGTCGGGGAGTACCTGTAGTGATTAATTTGAATACAAACATGCTATAGTTCACACTTGACAAAAATTTTAGTAATCATTTAGTACATTATTTTGAGTACATGTACAGTACAGCTTTGCCCTTAGGACAGTGTAGCGTGCCCAGAGAAACATTAGGCGCGAATTTTAAAATATGATGCGCCAGATTGACTCGCGCAAAATAGGAAAGATTTGCTATAAATTAAAACATTGTCCTTAATTATGGGTTTCGCCTTAAATCAATAATCTTAAATTGAATCGCTTTAAATCGACGTTCTACTGTAATGGAAGTCAATGAGGAAATTGGTTTCGCATTACGGAATTTCACGTTACAGACAAATTTTCAAGGACACATATCTTCTGTAACTCGGGGGATGCCTTTAACTACCTACTTTTGTTTGTTTCATTTTCATTGTTTGTCCGTTTTATCATGTTGTACCAAAGTAATATTGTATTGTTATAAGTAGTGTAGTTGTGTTGTAGTATTACTGGAAAATAATGCTATAATTATGTTATAAATGAATTTATTTGTGGAATTATTATTATTTTATGCATTACTTGCTCTACCAAACACAAAGACAGCCAGGCAGACTGCTGATTGACTGGTGAGTGTTTGCCAAGCATTTTTTATTAAAAATAATGCAAATAAAATGCTCTAAATTAATTATTTATGGGAATTAAGTATTATGATCAATAAAAATATACATTACTGCCCATCCTGGACACAAAGACAAGGAGAAAATGGCCGCTAAGTGAGTACAGTAAAAGTCCAAAAATCCGGACCACCCGAGAATCCGGACTTTTCGAAAACTTTCAAACTTTTTAAATTTAGCGGGCTTTTGTGGGTTACGTGAATGAATGGAGTTGCTTTAAAAAAATTAATTTACATAATTCTAATAATAAAAGTAATTGCAAATTATAGGTAGCTAATTTTGTTAGTTTTGTAATTAGCTTGTCCTGAAATGTAAAATTTGAGGCACTATAAATCTTTTGTGTGTACCGTATGTGTGCATGCGTGAATGCCACAGCTGCACAGCGACAACAAACGACCACACGATCGCCACTTTAAAACAAGCAATCAAACTGTGACAATGTATGTAATTTTGAGTCCTACTCTTTCCATTTACAAGCCCATAATAATGGCTCCTTAAATAGATAAACTTTGTTGTGTGAAGAGAAAGAAGAACACATTGAAATTGAGTAACAAACTTGAAATAATTAAGAAACTAGAACCTGGTGTGAGCAATACTGTGCTAATGGAAACATACGACATTGGAAAGTCAACAATTTATGATATAAAAAAGGCAAAGAATAAAATTTTAGAATTCACAACTTCTTCCGAGCCTTACAATAAAATTGCTGAAAGAAAAAGTTTACATTGCCCCAAATTAGAAAATCTTGATAAAGTGTTGCACAAATGGTTATTGTTAAAACGATCAGAAGGTATGTCAATTTCTGGGCCGATGCTTATTGCCAAAGCAAAGTCTTTTAAGGAGCAAATGAACATTGAATCAGAGTGCGCATTTAGTGATGGATGGCTTAGGAATTTCAAGACTCGTCATGGTATTAGACAGTTAGATATTGCTGGAGAAAGACAGTTGGCTGATACACAAGCAGCAACAAAATATAGTGCTACATTTGAACAAATTGTAAATGACTATGATCTCATAGCCGATCAAATTTATAATGCTGATGAAACAGGGGTTTACTGGAAGTGTTTGCCCACAAAACCTTTGGCTGGAAACCAAGAACGAAATACAACAGGGTTTAAGCTTAATAAGGAAAGATTAACTGTTCTTGGATGTGCTAATGCTTCAGGTCAGCATAAAATTAAGCTTTTGGTGAGTGGCAAATTTAAGCGCCCACGGGCCTTTATAGGAATTGTGCACTAGCCTGTGACCTATAAAGCACAAAAGAGTGCTTGGACGGACAAAGACATATTTCGCGATTGGTTTGTTCATGATTTTGTTCCATCAGTTCGTCAGAACCTAAGGAAATTGGGGAAGCCTGCAAATACAAAGTGCCTGCTTCTTCTCGACAACTGTAGGGCCCACCCGCATGAATCAAAATTAGTGTCTGATTGCGGGAATATTTATGCATGTTACTTGCCACCAAACGTAACATCATTGATTCAACCCATGGATCAAGGAGTCATTAGGAACTTTAAATGTCACTATAAATGATTTTATGGCGAAAATGATGGATAAGAATGTCAACCCTACAGAATTTCAACGCAGTTTTACGATCAAGGATGCAATATTTTCACTCGTGACTGCATGGAATGCAGTCAAGCCTGAAACACTTTTAAGAGCGTGGCGAAAGTTGTGGCCGAAAGTGATGTTTGCAGATCTAGAGTGTGATCGAGACAAAGATTTTGAAGGATTCCACATAAAGCAAAGGGCATCTGAAGTGCAAGAACTGATGGAGACTGTTAAATTATCTCTGGAAGACAACCCTCTACGGAAGCTTAATGCTGCTGAAATAGAAGAGTGGATACACACTGACGATGATATTGAAGTTGCATCCACTTTCACTGATCAAGAAATCATTGAAAGCATTACAACTCCTGAGAAGATAGAAGAGAATTGTTCAGAAGAATCTGGTGAAGAAGACGACAAAGTTGAAGAAAAGATATCTTGGGCTGCTGCAAAAAAGGGCATTGAAACAGTTATTAAATTTGTGGAACAGAACCAGCTTATTCAAAATTTGGTGCAGAACAAAGAAATTACAAAGTCGTAAACAAGGTGATATACGAAAGTATTTAAAGAAAGCAGTGTCAAGCAGTGCAACAGATGCTGTAGAAACTGCAAGTGTTCCATCCACAAGCAGTGCAGCAGACGATATAGAAGTCGTGGAAATCAACGAATAAATATTTATTTGTTGTTTTGTACTTTGTATTTATAGGAAAATGTTTCGTTAATAAACTACAAATAAATAATCAATTTGTATAAAATAAATTCTGCTTTCATTTGTTTACTGTATTTTTCTTTTACAATGTTCATTTTTAAACATGATTTCAAACATTACACGCCCCTTTTTTCGTAGTGAAAAATGTTTGTTTACATTTTTGTCAAGTGTTAACTTTATTTTTCTTTAAAACTGCTCGTTTTGATAAATGAAGCATGCTGTATTTGCTAATGAATAAACTATCAAAATGTACCTGTTCATCTCTTCTTTATTCCTCCTTAAATTTGAATTTTAAAAGTACTGCCTGAGAATCCGGAAAATCCGAAAAGACCCAATCCCCAAGCAGTCCGGATTTTTGGACTTCTTCTATAGTGACCACGAGCATCAGCCATCAAACAAGCTGTCCCCCTATCTCCCTCCTCCCTGCCAGGGAAGTTTCTAGAGGGGTAATATATAGTTTTTCTTACTTATTTTTTCCCATTTTATCATTTAAAAAGGTTAAAAATTATTTTTGGAAGAATTTTGATTTTTCTCGATTTACCCCCCCGAGTGGGGGCACGGCCAGTGGCACCCTAGCCCGGGGAGTAGGGGTTAACGTAACTTTTAGATAAACTATTCTGAATTATTCTACAGTAGTAAAGAAATGGCATTTCTAAATTAATTAGAACTGCTTTGACAGACTCCGGTAGTTTAGCTTTCGAAAAACATCCCCAGCACCCAGAAACATGCTGGGGATGTGGGTGAGTGTCTGTGTGTGCAAGATGCATAGTTTAGACACACGGAAACTCTTCCCAGTAACCGGAAACGATTCCGGGGTAAAGGAATTTTTCAGGGTTTAAGAAAGTTGTCTCGTTACCCGGAATTCTCTCATCCCCGGGAGTGCTCTGCAGCAATTGTTCTAGCTAAAGGAGATATCACTTAATTCATAAATTCTTTCACTGTAACCATGTTAATAAATATTTTTCTTGTGACATATAATGTAATTACATACTTACCTCTGCAAGTATAATTCTTCTGTAGGCATTTATAAGAGAAAGGTGAAATCCAACGAAGTCAATTTCCAGCTCTTGAGGATCCATCTTGATGATCTCGACTTGACCCTCTACTGAACAACCTTCATTTGGCTTCTTCTTGTTCTTTTTCTTTGCTGACAAATTTGAACTGTCCTTTTCCTGCAAATACAACAATGTTTCTATATAGTATTTGAATAAATGTTAATAAGATCTAAACTCAGTCTTCATAATCTGATACTATACAATTATGGAGTGTATTGATCTTGAGATACTGGGGGTTATGTTGTGAAATATTTAAGACTGCATATGATATCACCACCAGAGAGAAACAATAAGAGGGAAGTTTAGAAAGCAATGACTTGTGCCATAACCTGTCAAATGCTTTGGAGATGTTGAGAGCCACGACAAAAGTTTCCCCATAATCCCTAAGAGAGGATTACCAAAGATGGGTGCAGTAGGAGAGCAGATCACCAGTAGATCTCGCCTGGCGAAAGCCATACTGGTGATCCGACAAAAGAGAATGGCATTCAAGGTGACAGTGAAAATGGGAGTTCAAGATTGGGGCGATACTTAGAGGGATCAGAATGGTCACCCTTCTTCGGGGTGGGCTGAACCAAGGCATGCTTCTAAGAAGAAGGAAAAAAAATGGGTTTTGTGGCAAAGGCAAAAGAGGCAAGCAAGCACAGGGGTCAGAGCTTCAGCACACTCCCTCAGAACACGAGGGGGTATTCTGTCCGGTCCATGCGCCTTACTCACATCCAACCTGGATAAGACACCGGCAACCCTGCGAGTGGAGATTATAGGAAAGTGCGTAGGTTCAGTAGGAGGGATAGAGTTGGAATCATCTAAGGTGGAGTAAGAGGAGAATAAGGTGCCAAAGACATGGGCTTTATCATGGGGAGAGTTGGCTATAGCGTTATCAGGTCGGTAGAGAGGAGGAAAAGAGGGAGTGTAAAAGTTATATATTTTTATAAACAAATGGAGAAAAGACCATTTGAGGTTTGACAATTTAACCCAACAAACTAGACAGCTCCAAGGCTGTTATATAAAAGTTCCCCAAACTAGTTATACAGGTGGCAGCATAAAAGAATGAACCTATGACTCAGATCAGTGTCCATAACTGTGTTACAAGAACCGCCGTCAATGAATTATTAAATAACAATGACGATCCTCTGTGTCATTCTCCATAGTGAACCAGAAGATATACCGTATATACCCTCGTGAGACATTATATGTTGAGTCATCCATTTCAATGTGCAATCTTTTTTTCTCAATAACATTTAACAAGTGAGTTATCAATAATTCACGGTATTGTGGCAACACTTGCTCCAGGTGGTACCCTCGCCACACCCAGAGGATGTGACTACAGTTGTTTAGGCTACCTATTCACCAACAACCTGGTCAGCGCATTCTTTCGCTCAGCGAGAAGGTAAACCCTCTATAGCCCCAGCCAACTCCACCCCACCCAGTGAGCAGCTGTTTAGGCTACCTAAGCAGCTACAACCCTGTCATCATTAAACATCCTGTGAGCGCTGTTCTCTGCAAATCTTTCGTTCACTATCTACAGGACGTGACTCGGTCAACTCCCAGAGTGATGCAACACTACCAAGGCTAATTCGCGATACTCCTGGTGGACATCACAAGTTGTTTACCGAGTGTTTGCTGTTAGTAAACAAAGTGTTTAGTAATTCCCTTGTGCAACCAGCAAGTTCCTTGTATACAGGGCAACCACTGACCCGTATCACCCAGTCGATGCCAAGAGGTCTCCTGATCAGCATCTTTGAGAAGCACCCTGTGATCCCTCCCAGTGATACATGCAGCCAGTGAACGAGGGTCAGGCGGCCAGGCGCATCTTCAGGGTTTAAGTCATTGAATTCAGTCGTCTTGACAACAAGTGGACTCACCCGACGCCATAAATGGACTCGCCCGTCGCCATCTTGGAACGTCACCAGGTTGTCGTAAGGGCTGGGGACAATACCATCATCAGTCGATGACTTTCCCCGCTGACAAAAGCTTCTTAATTTACACGTTGAAAAAACACCTTTTTTTTTGCATTTCCACAGAAAAACAATATCTCCATTGCATTAAGCATAAATTTTCAGTCCAGGAGTCATTTACTAGAATGTAATAGAACCTGATCTGGTTAATATTTGGATCTTGACCATTGCTACTTTGGCAGACACAATTGGTCTCATTTTGTTCAATACTTGATGCTTAGTGCAATGTAGATGGTACAGTATATTGGTATTGTTCCATTTTCAACCAATATGCAACTTAAGGTTAGGTTAGGTTAGAAACAAGTGATTTCCGACAAAAATCAAAATCAAAATTGAAAAAAGCAGATGAAAATCACCATAAATTCTCAACTCAAGAGCCATTTTGGTTGAAAATGCAAATTTAACGCCTTTTTTGGTGGACAGATAAAAATGCATTTTTTACGTTACAATGATCATTTTCCATTGAAAAACAACAAATATTGAGAAAACTGAACCTGAAATAGTGGAAATGATAAGTGTCTAAAAGTGATCTTAATTATGGAAGTCAGTTTTTGTCAGCGGTGAAAGTTATTGACTTAAGATGGAATCGTCCCAACCCCTCTGAATGGTAAGGTTAGCTTCGGTTAGTTAAAGGGTAAAATATTAATTTCAGTCAATCCTTTATTCAGATATCCTAACCAAATCTAACTTAACCTAACCATCCTAACCTAACCTATTCCCAAAACCCAGGAACTACTGTATATCTAACCTAACCGGGAGGTTTGCCCTCGCAGGCCCCGCCTAGGATTCCCCGGATGACCGAAACTAAAATAATACCTAGGCAAGGTTAGTAGGGCTAAACTGGAGGACTTTACAGCCGATGCATCATTTGTTTTGATGTTTATATTCTTACTATATTCTGATCAGTGAGTTCTGATATAATAATCATTTTTATAGAAATCACTGTTTGGTAAATAATTAGGCGTCTAGGCTTGTACTACTTTGTCTGGGGCACACTACACATTATCTTTCTCATCAGTGATGCTGCTGTACACAGCCAATCATTTACGATCGACGCCAGTAGTCAGTGCATGTTTACAAGCAACACTGTCCGGAGAGCTGCTCTCACAACCACAAAAAGCGTAAAATTACACCATATAATAGTAAGTTCCATCTGTTTAATATACCAGGGGTTCCGGAGGGTTTAGCTTCATGGCTAGGAAGTTAGATAAGGTTAGGTAGGTTTCTTTAGTTAGGTTGGTGAGGTCTTCTAACAAAGCTTCTGTAGCTTGGTTTTCCTATCAACTATGGTTAGGTTAGGTTTAATTTAGAAATAAACCCATTTAATACATTTGTCACAACTATGACAGTGTCCACTATAAAACACAGTGAAATTGCAGCGCTTTAAAATTCGTTTTCCATGAAAAGTAAGTGGCTATGAAGTCATAAATAATTACCAAAAAAGAATAACTCCATTGCATTAAGCATCAAATATTGAGCAGAATGAGCCCAAAATTGTCCGCCAATCTAACAAAAGTCAAGGTCCAAATATTTACTGTTGCCTCTTTTAAAATACTTACTATAACGATAAGAATATCTGTGGAAAAAACGGTTAAATTTTTACAAGTTGCCCATAATCTAACAAATTAATGTTATTTTCTCAAACACGAATCAGTTGCGATGGAAAGTTACAAAGAAAAGTTGTTAGAAATGACGAGAAATACTGCACCCAAAAATATTGTGAAACATTATGGGCAACGTGTAAAAAAAAATACCCCAAAATGGACAAAACCGAACAACTCCTTCTGGTGGCAGTGGTGTTCTCATACATTACTGGTTAATGTTGACCACTGACCTGCATATGAGTTATTTGTTTTGCTGTTTACTTTCTTACTTTACTTTCATCAGTGAGTTCTGATATGATAATCATTTCTTGTGCAAATGCTTGGTTTTGTAGATAATTAGACACCTAGGGTGCACTACTTTGTCTTCCCAGAGGTAAGTCTCATCCCAGGATGTAAACAGCCAATCATATTGATGTACAGTATTTCAAAACACTCTGCAGCCCGGGCTTGATCAACGTCAATGCTCAGTGTATGCTTAAGAACCGTTTGGTATGGACAGCTGCTCTCACATCCACAAAAAATGTAAAATTACACCATACCATGGTAAGTTCTTTCTGTTTAATATACCGGGGGATCTGGGTGGGGGGGGGCAGAGCGCCCCAGCTTAGAAGTTAGGTAGGTTTGTTTGGTTAGGTTGGTGAGGTCTTCTAACAATGCTTCTGCTGCTTGTTTTTCATAATCATCTAAGGTTAGGTTACATATTTTAAAAATAACCACTGTGTCCACTATAAAACACAGTGAAATTGCGGCTTTTTATAATCGTTTTCTATGAAAAATCAGCTGCGGGTCAGTCATCAATAATTACCACATTACCAACCAAAGTAAACCTGCATTATTAGTATACAGTATTTGTGAACGTAGTGTATATTTTGCCACGACCGGCTAAGTTCCTAATAATGCTATTTTACCGTGAGTGCGCTCTAATTGCCTAAGTACTTTCTGTTTAATATGACCGGAGGGTGGAAGTTGGGTAGGTTTCTTTGATTGGTTCGGTCAGGTTCTATTAGGTTCTAATAAATGTCACCTCTTTTATAATAATAACATCTTTGGAAAAAATAGCCAAAATCAAACAATTCCGGTTATTATTCGGTTTGGCACATCTTCAAATCGCATAGAACCACTTACTTTTAGCCAATTTCTACCTCATATATACATTCCTCAACCCTTGAAGCTTCTTGGAAACGTGTTTCTTTCAGAAAAATTGCACAAGTGAGGAACGTTTAAGAAATTAGATCAATAAATCTCCACCCGCCATTTCTTGTCCCACAGGAGCTAGGTGAGATTAGGTTAACTTAGTGAAAATTAAGGGTCCAAATGTTTGATTTCTGATGTATTTGGATGTATTTTGTTCAGATCTCACATTCGTTTTTTAATGGAAAATAGCCATTGTTGATCAAGGATGACTTTCATTTTTTAATTACTCATTTCCCACAGAAACAAAGGTCAGATCTGAAGAAAACACATCAAAATACATCAGAAATCAAACAACTCGATGCTAAAACAAATAATTACCAAAATTCCTTCTGGTTAGGTGTGTTTATAGCTACACAACAATCGACTCACAGTGAAATAAACGCTAAATGCTGCCAGTGTCACGGTCACATATCATTCTCGTGTTCGCCAGTAAAGGTCGATTAGCGAATCCGACCTCACTCATGGTAAAATACGTTATTAAGAACTTAGCCTGTCACGGTATTTTTTTACAAGTAGACAACCAACGAACCTAACACAACAGATTAGGTTACGTTATGTTGTTAGGTTAGGTTAGATTTGATAGGTTTGTTAGGTTAGGTTAGATTTGATAGGTTTGTTAGGTTAGGTTAGATTTGATAGGTTTGTTAGGTTAGGTAATTTTGGTGCCTTTCAGGGTATTGTAAATATTCGTCCATTGGAAGTTCTCTGGCTTTGGTAGGATATTTTTTTTTACGTTTTTTCAGTGTGTTTTACTCAAATCTGACCTTCACTTCTTGTGCAAATTAGCTGTTTTTGCAAAAATTTTACATTTTAATTTTTAACAGACTGCTAATTTGCAAAAAAAAAAAGGTAAAATTTGAGTCAAACACACCAAAATGGTCCGCATGCTCGCTTTGCAAGCGAGCGGACCCGGGTTCGATCCCCGAGCAGGGTGAAACTATGGGCAAGTTTCTTTACACCATTTGCCTGTCTACCCAGCAGTATTTGGGGACATGGATGTTAATCGATTTGCGGATCTTATTCCAGAGTAATGGTTAGCCAGTGCAGTTGGCGAGTTGTCCGGTCTTCTCGGACTATTCCTTGACACTGGGTCATGCAGCTCGTTAACTCAGGGTGTGGTTGTTGTGTTGGCAACAGCTTCTACACCTTAAACAAGTTCACGCCTAGGTGGCCCTAGGGCCGGCCATCCTCGTTACACGAGGGGCAACCATTATTATTTGCACAAACTATGTGTCCACTATAAAATAACAGTGAAAATCCAGCGTTTTTATAATCGTTTTCAATCAATTTTGGCCGCGGGTAAGACCTATATAATTGCCCAAAGAAAACCTGGTAAAGGTGTAGACAACGGGTACCACCAGAAGTTGTTTGTTGATTTTCTTTATTTTTGTTGTACTCATTCTTTTGGTGATTTTAAGCATACTAAGAGAAACAACAACTTTCTATTATAATTTTAAGTATTTTTATTTTGTTTTATTTACTGTATCCCGCTTCAAATTCTCCCGGCGCCATTTGTGTTGTTTACCTCGCTGAATCCCTCTTCAAGAGACATTTCCTATTAATGATGGTGAACGCTTCCACAAATTCCTCCTCGTCATTGCTGATGTGTATCAACCTCAATATTAAGGTAAGTTGTTCAAAACATAAATTTACATGATAATGCATAGAACCTGACCTAACATACCCAACCTATGGGCATGCTAGGTCAGGTTCTATTAGGTTCTATGCATTGTCATTTCCATTTTTGTGTTTAATATCATGATATTAGTGGGTTGAAAAAATTTCAACCAATTTAGACAATTCCCTCTGGTGGTAAGCTGTTATCTACACCTTTACCCAAAACCTATTCTCATACCAAAGGAACCAACCATTTTACTTTACTTTTATCCTCTTCACCACTGATCGGCGTGTTAGCCGTTTGGGCGATCGGTCACGTCTCTGTTACGCACTGTTGGCAAGTACTGGGCATGCACCGGCTCCCGAATGTACCTGAACCTGCTCCAGTATTGGTCAAGTCTGGTCTTGAAAGAGCTCACACTCGGTGCCGTCACAACACTTTCTAGTAAATTGTTCCAAGAGTTCACAACTCTCACTCCGAAAAAGCTTGCCCTCACAGATTTCTGGACCTACGGCTTCTTCAATCTTGAGCTGTGACCCCTTGTGGGGCGAGCGTCCACCAGCGCCAAGTAAGGACACTCGACTGAGTAGTGCCCCTCGGTTACGTCGCCCCTTGCCCCCCTGTAGTATAAGCTAGGCAAGTTCAGTCACTCCAATCTCTCAGGATAGTTGAGGTGTCGAAGTGCAGGAACCAGTCTGGTGGCCCTCCTTTGAACATTTTCAACCAACTGACAGTCCTTAGTATATCTCGGGGACCAGATGGGGTGACAGTATTCCAGATGGGGAAGCACTTCACTCTTGAAAATCGTTGCGAGGGACGGACCGTCTAGATATCTGAACGACCTTCTTATAAGACCCAATAATTTATTTGCCCGATTTACCTCCTTCTCGCAATGGCCCGAGAACTTCAGCTCATTGTCAACATACACACCTAGGTCCTTCTCACATTGTCTCAAATAGGGGTCCGACTAATTACCCAAATGTAGTCGCAATGAAGTAAAATAATGGTCCTAGATGAATAAATCGGACTGCCAATCACTTCTCGACTAGTATTTGGTGTCACAAAGTCACAAAAAATTGGTAAACTTAATTTAATCTGAGTTAATAGATCGAGTGCATGTACCTTACCTTACCTTAGCTAACCTAACCTAACCTAATCTAATCTAATCTAATCTAATCTAATCTAACCTAACACAACACAACTCAGATTAAATTAAGTTTACCAATTTTTTTTTACTTTGACACCAAATAATAATCGAGAAGTGATTCACAGCCCGAATTATTCATGTAGGACCATCATTTGACTTCATTGCGGCTACATTTGGGTAATTAGTCGGACCGCTCAAATAGTGGTTTCTTCATCCCGTTGGGACATATGATAAGCCTCCTTACCATAGGTACGCCCCAGGTGCATCCACTTACACTTCGTGACATTGAATCTCTGCAGCCATTTCTTCGACCCCTTTTGGTTGGTGACCAATGTGTTGCTCAACAAAATTCATGCTTGTCCACTGTAAAAATTTACCCCACTGCCATCTTTGAACAAGTAGACAAGCTGTGTCATTAACGGACACTGCTGCTGTTTTGTCAGTGATACAAAACCTTAAATTATCAACTTACATATACCAACTGAAACTCTTGTAATGTTATCTTTCCCGTCTCCATTTTAAATATAGCCGAGGCAAGGTAGTTCACCCACCCAACACGTGTCTCCCTTAGCCGAGGCAACAACAAACACTATCGGTCGCCAACAGTGTCGTACGAACACCAGTTGATTGTTGTACTACTGTAATACTTGTACGACTGTGACAGCTCATATGTCTGAAAGACAGAGAGATAGACTGAAATAGTTATTTATTAAAATATTCATATCAATTAACGTTTATTCAGTGTGTAAATATCAGTGCAATATAACTGAAGAAAGGCATTAAAAGTCTCTATTAGTGCCCTAAATTATAAAGGATGAAATGTCCATAATACAATTAACTTTAACGCTTCATAAGGCAAAGAAGTTTGCTTTATCTCAGAACCGTACACAATGGTAAACGAATTTCAGTATGTAGGTTCATGTAAACATATGAATGGCTAAGTCAGCGGATATATTTCCTTCCCATTTAATCATCCTTCTTAATTGCATACACACGCTTGCCATCATTAAAATTTACAAATGTGTAATATACACATAAATGCAGAAAAACATATTTTCTGTGGTTAAATCATTCACTGTACGCTATCCTATTGATCTTTGATCATACATATTCCACTGTGTTTCGTTTTTATCAAAAAGCTATTTTCTCCCTCCATCATGAATAATACCCTCAATCTGCTATATCTTTGTGCTAGTTAAGTCATTTTCTTATACTATTGGTTTGCATTAGGTTAGGAATAAACTGATATTTTACTAATTTAATTTGTTTTCCTTAATGAACGATCGCAATTGTCGACCTGAGGCTGCCACCACTGTCTTTATACTTTATAAAATACAAATATATATTTTTTATTTTTACGCAACCCAGCTAATTAAGTATTTATTCCTAAGATTATTATTTTTTTATTTTTCAGTTTTACTTTTAACCTAACTTAACATCAGTAACATACTCTTTATAAAAATGTCCTGTCTGTAGCGAAGAGTACGCACTAAAATATATGTTATCATTATAAAACTTATATAAAAATCTCATCAAAAAGTATTCAATAAGTATTTATTTTAGGGTAAATTTCAAAAGAAAATAATGTAAAGGAAGACTCATACAGAATAAAGTGGATGCTCAATATAGCCATGTAGTATCTGTGAACTGGCAACACTGCCACCACCACCACACGCCGATCAGTGTCGGTGAAACTGTCTCTAAGTAAAGGTGTTTTGTGGTTTTGTGGCATTTTTAAGTGACATTGCACTAATTACACTCGTATATTGATTAGTTTGGTGCATCTTGGCATTTGCTTGTGAAATGGTAAGTACAATTACATGTTCTAAGTTTAATTTTTCGATACATAAGGAAGATACTAGAAATTTCTGGCTTCGGGTCCACTGCATTTCGTTTCTGCAACCTATGCAATTTGCAGTACCCAGATCAATTATGAAAAGGAAAAGTGTAAGGACGTGACTATTTTATCCTCACCTCTGAATTGTACCTGTAATGAAAAGTTGTCGATAATCTGTCTGCTATTTCAACCAGAGCCTCTCTAGTATAAATGTACCTTAAAGGGGTTTTCGTCTAGAATGCCGTATACTGTATATTGTACTGTACAATACGAGTGTCTTGTGTTTTATTAACAAATATATATATATATATATATATATATATATATATATATATATATATATATATATATATATATATATATATATATGTATATATATACACGTTTTCATTGTGGATTTATATATATATATATATATATATATATATATATATATATATATATATATATATATATATATATATATATATATATATTTCATCTACCAAACATAGGTTTGTGTTACTTTACATGTAATGGAAGTAAGAACACTAACGTGTAATTCGTTATACCGGGGTTTTAGTAAGACGATACTGATAGTATTTTAGAGGCAGTTCACTGTTTTTGTTTACATATGTTTACAGTAAGATTCTCCTGTTTTGAATTAACACCTGGAGGTCAGCTGAACCCATAGTAATGTTTAAGTTTAGCTCAGCACTCTTATTACCTTACGAAGTGGAAACATTAATCAAAGTACACCTCACCGTACCAAGATGTGATTTTGCTATTTTCATTACAGAACTTTAAATGTAGTACTTTCACAAAGCCACCTCCCCCACTCCCTCTAAACGTCAACTTTTGAGATGTTGTTCTACAATACCAGCTGTTGAATAAATAAAAGTAATTTTCCATGTCAAAGCGCAGACTAAATATAACTGACTACTATAACTCTCAGGGCGGGCGGGCGGGTCGTGTTGCGTCTCTGTAACAAAGTGTGTTTGGCACTCGGGCCTTCGATGTAGAGCGGCAGAAATTGGACAGTGATTACATAAGGTCGTCAAGATCGTCTTAGTGATGTGAAAGTGTAAATCGATGTAGGACTTTTAATGCTAGACGCGATTGTATTTTTGAAAACTCAATTTCCACCGAGTTGGAGGTACAGCCAGGGTCACAGGCCTATAACCACACAATCACTGCCACATGACAAAGCTTTTATTTTATTTTATTTTTTTTAAGGTGTTGTGGTCACGGCTGTGATAAAGGCCAACCAGGGAGTGTAGTACTGTGCCTTCAGTTAAATCAGTTCATAGTGTCATCAGTGACAGCAGAAGAGACTATAAATAACTTAAAGTGAATACATATTGGCAATCAAGCTGGTAAGGACAACTGCCAGCCTATTCGTGTCATAGGTGCCACAGGGACTTTAAATTTTATTTTGTTTGTGTGCTTTCTCAAGGACTGAATCTGTGTCTATAATACACCACTCACAGGGAGATACAGTGTACACAGTGTTAGTTCATAGTGTCATCAGTGACCGCGGAAGTTGGGTCCTTTGCTTTGTTCAGGACAACAGGGAACCAGTGTGTACTGTTGGGTCCCTTCAGTTTTATCCTCTTCGCCACTGATCGGCTTGTTAGCCGCTTGGGCGATCGGTCACGTCTCTTTTCATTTATATTCTTCACCAAAAGATCGGCTCGCTAGCCGCCCGGGCGATCGGTCACGTCTCTTTTCATTTATATTCTTCGCCACTGATCGGCTCGCTAGCCGCCCGGGCGATCGGTCACGTCTCTGTCACTCACTGTTGGCAAATACTGGGCATGCACCGGCTCCTGAATGTACCTGAACCCGCTCCAGTGTTGGTCAAGTCTTCTCTTGAAAGAGCTCACACTCGGTGCCGTCACAACACTCTCTGGTAGATTGTTCCAAGAGTTTACAACCCTCACTCCGAAAAAGTTTGCCCTCACGGTTTTCTGGACTTGCGGCTTCTTCAATCTTGAGCTGTGACCCCTTGTGGGGCGAGCGTCCGCCAGCTCCAAGTAAGGACACTCAACTGAGTAGTGGCCCTTGAGATGATTACACACCTCAATTAGGTCACCCCTTGCCCGTCTGTAGTATAAGCTAGGCAAGTTCAGGCTCTCCAATCTCAGGGTAGCTGAGGTGCCGAAGTGCAGGCACCAGTCTGGTGGCCCTCCTTTGAACATTTTCAATCAACTGACAGTCCCTAGCATATCTCGGGGACCAGATGGGGAAGCACCTCACTCTTGAAAATCGTTACAAGGGATGGACCGTCTAGATATCTGAACGACCTTCTTATAAGACCCAATAATTTATTTGCTTGATTTATCTTCTTCTCGCAATGACCCGAGAACTTCAGTTCATTGTCAACATACACACGTAGGGCCTTCTCACATTGTCTCAAATAGTGCAGTTTCTTCATCCTGACGGAAGCTCTCAGGAAAAAATAATTTCGCGAGCGGGACCGGCCATCAAAGGCATTTTGAAGAAAACTTGTGGCTCTGGGAACACTTTTATTGTGTTCTCAACTCCTCCTTTAGGATAATTCGTGTGTCTGGGATCACTGCAAGTACATGATACGTGCACCTGCGCTAGTCGTTTCTCTGAATACCAGTCGGACCAGCCCCCATGGACTAACTGACTGACGGACAAGTTTTTGACAAGCCTGTGCTCACAGAACTGATGGATATTTTAGGTCACTCCTGTCTCTTGTGATTTACTGCATTTATAATAACAAACATGTTGCGCAAATAGGATCAACTGAAAATTGGGCACCTTAGCTTATTTTACGTAATTATCGGGCACCCCAGTTTATTTTACGTGAATATTTGGCAACCCAGCTTATTTTACGTGAGTACTGGACACCCCAAATATATATATATATATATATATATATATATATATATATATATATATATATATATATATATATATATATATATATATATATATATATATGCAGAGAGAGTAAAACTAAAACTACAGGATCACCAAGGTTGTAATAGCACCTAATGAGGTGGATTATCGCCATAGAAACCTCAAAAGAAATGGGGAGGAAAATAGAACAATGTGAGGGAGTGGAGGAAGATGTACAGGAAGAATATATGATATGGAACGGCTCGAGCCCACAAGCAGAAATATTCTCCCTTTTATGACACCCCTCGACTTACCATACAGTGTGAACGAACCTTGGCTACCAGCCAATATCAAACGGGATATTGGCCCATCTTAAAGTTCGCCCTAAGCTTATTTCACCCGAAGATTGACCACCTTAACGCTACCGGGGACAATAGTTTAGGTAGAAGGTTCGCCCTCAACTTATTTTACCTCAAGACTGATTTGGTTATTCTTCGGGTGAAATAAACTGGACCATCAATTCAGAAAAATTTTCAGTGTAAAAAATGTACCAAGAACCCGTCCTGTATAACGCTTTCTTTTTTTTCACTTTTCACATTACAAAAACAAGTAACGAACAAAACATTTATATAAATGACGGAAGTCTATTATTTAGTTATTTTTGCTATCAACACGTGGCGACACCAGGCATAATTTGCCTGCTGTGAGAACCAACACAAATAGCTGTACGTGCATTGTGTCCCCAATGATGATAAGCCCCAACCAAAACATTGGAACTGAAGCTCAGTGGTATTTGCACACAAATGGATTTGGGACCACTACGATTTGGACCCACAGGTTTGGGGCCACGAGGACTGGGACCCACTTTGGTTTGGGACCCAATCAACCGTAATAAAACTGGATTTAAAGAGCCAGGCCGTTAGTCATATCCCTGTTTAAGAATATTGGATCTAAAGAAAAAATGCTACCCAAGAATATATACTGGATTAAAGAGAAAATATTTATTTACATCTAAATAAAGAGACGACCGTGCACATGTAAACCATTGAGCATTAAATACATTCTTGGGTAGCATTTTTTCTTTAGATCCAATATTCTTAATTAGACTCATTATGACTCAGTGTTATTAGAAACAGGAATATGACTAACTGCCTGGCTCTTTAAATCCAGTTTAATTAGAATAGAAAATGAAAATCCTTAAATCCATTTTCAGAAAAAAACTATCTTGGTTAAAACAGTTTAATTAAACCCAGCGCTCTTTACCATAGTCGATGTTTATTTAGATACTTCCGACACTACTCTTGCGCATCAGTTCCAGAAACATCTCGTCGTTACTAGGCCTGATAACTTGTCAGATGGCCCTGTGCAAATCTAGACGTATCTCCCAGAATACAGTGACTTAACTCCTTGAATACGATGACTTAACTCCTTGAATAAGGTGACTTAACTCCGTGAATACGTTGACTTAACTCCTTCAATAAGGTGACTTAACTCCTTCAATAAGGTGACTTAACTCCTTCAATAAGGTGACTTAACTCCTTGAATAAGGTGACATAACTCCTTGAATAAGGTGACTTAACTCCTTGAATAAGGTGACTTAACTCCTACAATAAGGTGACTTAACCCCTTGAATAAGGTGACATAACTCCTTGAATAAGGTGACTTAACTCCTTCAATAAGGTGACTTAACTCCTACAATAAGGTGACATAACTCCTTGAATAAGGTGACTTATCTCCTACAATAAGGTGACTTAACTCCTTGAATAAGGTGACTTAACTCCTTCAATAAGGTGACTTAACTCCTAGAATACAGTGACATAACTCCTTGAATAAGGTGACTTAACTCCTTGAATACAGTGACATAACTCCTTGAATAAGGTGACTTAACTCCTTGAATAAGGTGACTTAACTCCTTGAATAAGGTGACTTAACTCCTTCAATAAGGTGACTTAACTCCTAGAATACAGTGACATAACTCCTTGAATAAGGTGACTTAACTCCTTGAATACAGTGACATAACTCCTTGAATACAGTGACATAACTCCTTCAATAAGGTGACTTAACCCCTTGAATAAGGTGACTTAACTCCTTGAATAAGGTGACTTAACCCCTTGAATAAGGTGACTTAACTCCTTCAATAAGGTGACTTAACTCCTAGAATACAGTGACATAACTCCTTGAATAAGGTGACTTAACTCCTTGAATACAGTGACATAACTCCTTGAATACAGTGACATAACTCCTTCAATAAGGTGACTTAACCCCTTGAATACAGTGACATAACTCCTTCAATAAGGTGACTTAACCCCTTGAATAAGGTGACTTAACTCCTACAATAAGGTGACTTAACCCCTTGAATAAGGTGACTTAACTCCTTCAATAAGGTGACTTAATTCCTTGAATACAGTGACATAACCCCTTCAATAAGGTGACTTAACTCCTTCAATAAGGTGACTTAACTCCTTGAATACAGTGACATAACTCCTGCAATAAGGTGACTTAACTCCTTGAATACAGTGACATAACTCCTTGAATAAGGTGACTTAACTCCTTGAATAAGGTGACTTAACTCCTTCAATAAGGTGACTTAACTCCTTGAATACAGTGACATAACTCCTGCAATAAGGTGACTTAACTCCTTGAATACAGTGACATAACTCCTTGAATAAGGTGACTTAACTCCTTCGATATGGTGACTTAACTCCTTCAATAAGGTGACTTAACTCCTTGAATACAGTGACATAACTCCTTGAATAAGGTGACTTAACTCCTTGAATACAGTGACATAACTCCTTCAATAAGGTGACTTAACCCCTTGAATACAGTGACATAACTCCTTCAATAAGGTGACTTAACCCCTTGAATAAGGTGACTTAACTCCTACAATAAGGTGACTTAACCCCTTCAATAAGGTGACTTAACTCCTTCAATATGGTGACTTAACTCCTACAATAAGGTGACTTAATTCCTTGAATAAGGTGACTTATCTCCTACAATAAGGTGACTTAACCCCTTGAATAAGGTGACTTAACTCCTTCAATAAGGTGACTTAACTCCTTGAATACAGTGACATAACTCCTTGAATAAGGTGACTTAACTCCTTGAATAAGGTGACTTAACTCCTACAATAAGGTGACTTAACCCCTTGAATAAAGTGACTTAACTCCTTGAATAAGGTGACTTAACTCCTTCAATAAGGTGACTTGACTCCTTGAATACAGTGACATAACTCCTGCAATAAGGTGACTTAACTCCTTGAATACAGTGACATAACTCCTTGAATAAGGTGACTTAATTCCTTGAATAAGGTGACATAACTCCTTGAATACAGTGACATAACTCCTTGAATAAGGTGACATAACTCCTTGAATAAGGTGACTTAACTCCTTGAATAAGGTGACTTAACTCCTTCAATAAGGTGACTTAACCCCTTGAATACAGTGACATAACCCCTTCAATAAGGTGACTTAACTCCTTGAATACAGTGACATAACCCTTGAATAAGGTGACTTAACTCCTTCAATAAGGTGACTTAACTCCTTGAATAAGGTGACTTAACTCCTTCAATAAGGTGACTTATCTCCTACAATACAGTGACATAACTCCTTCAATAAGGTGACATAACTCCTTCAATAAGGTGACTTAACTCCTTCGATATGGTGACTTAACTCCTTCAATAAGGTGACTTAACTCCTACAATAAGGTGACTTAACTCCTTCAATAAGGTGACTTATCTCCTAGAATACAGTGACTTAACTCCTTGAATAAGGTGACTTAAATCCTTGAATAAGGTCACTTAACTTCTTCAATACAATGACTTAACTCCTTGAATACAATAACATATCTTCTAGAATACAGTGATTTAACTTATACAATAAGGTGACTTAACGCCTTCAATAAGGTGACTTAAATCCTTGAATAAGGTCACTTAACTTCTTCAATACAATGACTTAACTCCTTGAATACAATAACATATCTCCTAGAATACAGTGATTTAACTCCTTGAATACAATAACATATCTCCTAGCATACAGTGACTTAACTCCTTGAATAAGGTGACTTAACTTCTTCAATACAATGACTTAACTCCTTGAATACAATAACATATCTCCTAGAATACAGTGATTTAACTCCTTGAATACAATAACATATCTCCTAGCATACAGTGACTTAACTCCTTGAATAAGGTGACTTAACTTCTTCAATACAATGACTTAACTCCTTGAATACAATAACATATCTCCTAGAATACAGTGATTTAACTCCTTGAATACAATAACATATCTCCTAGCATACAATGACTTAACTCCTTGAATAAGGTGACTTAACTTCTTCAATAAGGTGACTTATCTCCTTGAATACAATAACATATCTCCTAGCATACAGTGACTTAACTCCTTGAATAAGGTGACTTAACTTCTTCAATAAGGTGACTTATCTCCTAGCATACAGTGACTTAACTCCTTGAATAAGGTGACTTAACTTCTTCAATACAATGACTTAACTCCTTGAATACAATAACATATCTCCTAGCATACAGTGACTTAACTCCTTGAATAAGGTGACTTAACTTCTTCAATAAGGTGACTTATCTCCTAGCATACAGTGACTTAACTCCTTGAATAAGGTGACTTAACTTCTTCTTCAATACAATGACTTAACTCCTTGAATACAATAACATATCTTCTAGAATACAGTGATTTAACTTCTACAATAAGGTGACTTAACGCCTTCAATAAGGTGACTTAAATCCTTGAATAAGGTGACTTAACTTCTTCAATACAATGACTTAACTCCTTGAATACAATAACATATCTCCTAGAATACAGTGATTTAACTTCTACAATAAGGTGACTTAACGCCTTCAATAAGGTGATTTAACTCCTTCAAAAAGGTGACTTAACTCCTTCAATAAGGTGACTTGACTCCTTGAATACAGTGACATAACTCCTTGAATGCAATGACTTAACTCCTTGAATAAGGTGACCTAACTCCTTGAGTAAGGTGACTTAATTCCTTCAATAAGGTGACTTAACTCCTTCAATAAGGTGACTTAACTCCTTCAATAAGGTGACTTGACTCCTTGAATACAGTGACCTAACTCCTTGAATAAGGTGACTTAACTCCTTCAATAAGGTGACTTAACTCCTTGAATACAGTGACATGACTCCTTGAATAACGTGACTTGACTCCTTCAATAAGGTGACTCGACTCCTTCAATAAGGTGACTTAACTCCTTGAATGCAATGACTTAACTCCTTGAATAAGGTGACCTAACTCCTTGAATAAGGTGACTTAATTCCTTCAATAAGGTGACTTAATTCCTTCAATAAGGTGACTTAACTCCTTCAATAAGGTGACTTAACTCCTTCAATAAGGTGACATGACTCCTTGAATATGGTGACTTGACTCCTTCAATAAGGTGACTTAACTCCTTCAATAAGGTGACTTAACTCCTAGAATACTGTGATATGACTCCTTGAATAAGGTGACTTAACTCCTTCAATAAGGTGACTTAACTCCTAGAATACAGCGACATGAATCCTTGATTAAGGTGACTTAACTCCTTCAATAAGGTGACTTAACTCCTTCAATAAGGTGACTTAACTCCTAGAATAAGGTGACTTATCTCCTACAATAAGGTGACTTAACTCCTTCAATAAGGTGACTTAACTCCTAGAATACAGTGACATGACTCCTTGAATAAGGTGACTTGACTCCTTCAATAAGGTGACTTAACTCCTAGAATACAGTGACATGACTCCTTGAATAAAGTGACTTGACTCCTTCAATAAGGTGACTTAACTCCTTCAATAAGGTGACTTAACTCCTAGAATAAGGTGACTTATCTCCTACAATAAGGTGACTTAACTCCTTCAATAAGGTGACTTAACTCCTTGAATAAGGTGACTTATCTCCTACAATAAGGTGACTTAACTCCTTGAATAAGGTGACTTAACTCCTTCAATAAGGTGACTTAACTCCTTCAATAAGGTGACTTAACTCCTTGAATAAGGTGACTTATCTCCTACAATAAGGTGACTTAACTCCTTCAATAAGGTGACTTGACTCCTTCAATAAGGTGACTTTACTCCTAGAATACAGTGACATGAATCCTTGAATAAGGTGACTTAACCCCTTCAATAAGGTGACTTAACTCCTTCAATAAGGTGACTTAACTCCTTCAATAAGGTGACTTAACTCCTTGAATAAGGTGACTTATCTCCTACAATAAGGTGACTTTACTCCTTGAATAAGGTGACTTAACTCCTTCAATAAGGTGACTTAACTCCTTCAATAAGGTGACTTAACTCCTAGAATACAGTGACATAACTCCTTGAATAAGGTGACTTAACTCCTTTAATAAGGTGACTTAACTCCTTGAATAAGGTGACTTATCTCCTACAATAAGGTGACTTAACTCCTTGAATAAGGTGACTTAACTCCTTCAATAAGGTGACTTAACTCCTAGAATACAGTGACATAACTCCTTGAATAAGGTGACTTAACTCCTTGAATAAGGTGACTTATCTCCTACAATAAGGTGACTTCACTCCTTCAATAAGGTGACTTAACTCCTACAATAAGGTGACTTAACTCCTTGAATAAGGTGACTTATCTCCTACAATAAGGTGACTTAACTCCTTGAATAAGGTGACTTAACTCCTACAATAAGGTGACTTAACCCCTTGAATAAGGTGACATAACTCCTTGAATAAGGTGACTTAACTCCTTCAATAAGGTGACTTAACTCCTACAATAAGGTGACATAACTCCTTGAATAAGGTGACTTATCTCCTACAATAAGGTGACTTTACTCCTAGAATACAGTGACATAACTCCTTGAATAAGGTGACTTAACTCCTTGAATACAGTGACACAACTCCTTGAATAAGGTGACTTAACTCCTTGAATAAGGTGACTTAACTCCTTCAATAAGGTGACTTAACTCCGAGAATACAGTGACATAACTCCTGGAATAAGGTGACTTAACTCCTTGAATACAGTGACATAACTCCTTGAATACAGTGACATAACTCCATCAATAAGGTGACTTAACCCCTTGCATAAGGTGACTTAACCCCTTGCATAAGGTGACTTAACTCCTACAATAAGGTGACTTAACCCCTTGAATAAGGTGACTTAACTCCTTCAATAAGGTGACTTAACTCCTTGAATACAGTGACATAACTCCTGCAATAAGGTGACTTAACTCCTTGAATACAGTGACATAACTCCTTGAATAAGGTGACTTAACTCCTTGAATAAGGTGACTTAACTCCTTCAATAAGGTGACTTAACTCCTTCAATAAGGTGACTTAACCCCTTGAATACAGTGACATAACTCCTGCAATAAGGTGACTTAACTCCTTGAATAAGGTGACTTAACTCCTTGAATAAGGTGACTTAACTCCTTGAATAAGGTGACTTAACTCCTTCAATAAGGTGACTTAACTCCTTGAATACAGTGACATAACTCCTTGAATAAGGTGACTTAACTCCTTGAATAAGGTGACTTAACTCCTTGAATAAGGTGACTTAACTCCTTCAATAAGGTGACTTAACTCCTTGAATACAGTGACATAACTCCTTGAATAAGGTGACTTAACTCCTTGAATAAGGTGACTTAACTCCTTGAATAAGGTGACTTAACTCCTTCAATAAGGTGACTTAACCCCTTGAATACAGTGACATAACTCCTGCAATAAGGTGACATAACTCCTGCAATAAGGTGACTTAACTCCTTGTATACAGTGACATAACTCCTTGAATAAGGTGACTTAACTCCTTCGATATGGTGACTTAACTCCTTCAATAAGGTGACTTAACTCCTTGAATACAGTGACATAACTCCGACAATAAGGTGACATAACTCCTTGAATAAGGTGACTTAACTCCTTGAATAAGGTGACTTAACTCCTTCAATAAGGTGACTTAACTCCTTCAATAAGGTGACTTAACCCCTTGAATACAGTGACATAACTCCTGCAATAAGGTGACTTAACTCCTTCAATATGGTGACTTAACTCCTTCGATATGGTGACATAACTCCTTGAATAAGGTGACTTAACTCCTTCGATATGGTGACTTAACTCCTTCAATAAGGTGACTTAACTCCTTCAATAAGGTGACTTAACCCCTTGAATACAGTGACATAACTCCTACAATAAGGTGACATAACTCCTTGAATAAGGTGACTTAACTCCTTCAATAAGGTGACATAACTCCTTGAATAAGGTGACTTAACTCCTTCGATATGGTGACTTAACTCCTTCAATAAGGTGACTTAACTCCTTGAATAAGGTGACTTAACCCCTTGAATAAGGTGACATAACTCCTTGAATAAGGTGACTTAACTCCTTGAATAAGGTGACTTAACTCCTTCAATAAGGTGACTTAACTCCTTCAATAAGGTGACTTAACTCCTTCAATAAGGTGACTTAACTCCTTGAATAATATGACTTATCTCCTACAATAAGGTGACTTAACTCCTTCAATAAGGTGACTTGACTCCTTCAATAAGGTGACTTTACTCCTAGAATACAGTGACATGAATCCTTGAATAAGGTGACTTAACCCCTTCAATAAGGTGACTTAACTCCTTCAATAAGGTGACTTAACTCCTTCAATAAGGTGACTTAACTCCTTGAATAAGGTGACTTATCTCCTACAATAAGGTGACTTTACTCCTTGAATAAGGTGACTTAACTCCTTCAATAAGGTGACTTAACTCCTAGAATACAGTGACATAACTCCTTGAATAAGGTGACTTAACTCCTTTAATAAGGTGACTTAACTCCTACAATAAGGTGACTTAACCCCTTGAATAAGGTGACATAACTCCTACAATAAGGTGACTTAACTCCTTGAATAAGGTGACTTATCTCCTACAATAAGGTGACTTAACTCCTTGAATAAGGTGACTTAACTCCTTGAATAAGGTGACTTAACTCCTACAATAAGGTGACTTAACCCCTTGAATAAGGTGACATAACTCCTTGAATAAGGTGACTTAACTCCTTCAATAAGGTGACTTAACTCCTACAATAAGGTGACATAACTCCTTGAATAAGGTGACTTATCTCCTACAATAAGGTGACTTAACTCCTAGAATACAGTGACATAACTCCTTGAATAAGGTGACTTAACTCCTTGAATACAGTGACACAACTCCTTGAATAAGGTGACTTAACTCCTTGAATAAGGTGACTTAACTCCTTCAATAAGGTGACTTAACTCCGAGAATACAGTGACATAACTCCTTGAATAAGGTGACTTAACTCCTTGAATACAGTGACATAACTCCTTGAATACAGTGACATAACTCCTTCAATAAGGTGACTTAACCCCTTGCATAAGGTGACTTAACTCCTACAATAAGGTGACTTAACCCCTTGAATACGGTGACTTAACTCCTTCAATAAGGTGACTTAACTCCTTGAATACAGTGACATAACTCCTGCAATAAGGTGACTTAACTCCTTGAATACAGTGACATAACTCCTTGAATAAGGTGACTTAACTCCTTGAATAAGGTGACTTAACTCCTTGAATAAGGTGACTTAACTCCTTCAATAAGGTGACTTAACCCCTTGAATACAGTGACATAACTCCTGCAATAAGGTGACTTAACTCCTTGAATAAGGTGACTTAACTCCTTGAATAAGGTGACTTAACTCCTGGAATAAGGTGACTTAACTCCTTGAATAAGGTGACTTAACTCCTTCAATAAGGTGACTTAACTCCTTGAATACAGTGACATAACTCCTTGAATAAGGTGACTTAACTCCCTGAATAAGGTGACTTAACTCCTTGAATAAGGTGACTTAACTCCTTCAATAAGGTGACTTAACTCCTTGAATACAGTGACATAACTCCTTGAATAAGGTGACTTAACTCCTTGAATAAGGTGACTTAACTCCTTGAATAAGGTGACTTAACTCCTTCAATAAGGTGACTTAACCCCTTGAATACAGTGACATAACTCCTGCAATAAGGTGACATAACTCCTGCAATAAGGTGACTTAACTCCTTGTATACAGTGACATAACTCCTTGAATAAGGTGACTTAACTCCTTCGATATGGTGACTTAACTCCTTCAATAAGGTGACTTAACTCCTTGAATACAGTGACATAACTCCTACAATAAGGTGACATAACTCCTTGAATAAGGTGACTTAACTCCTTGAATAAGGTGACTTAACTCCTTCAATAAGGTGACTTAACTCCTTCAATAAGGTGACTTAACCCCTTGAATACAGTGACATAACTCCTGCAATAAGGTGACTTAACTCCTTCAATATGGTGACTTAACTCCTTCGATATGGTGACATAACTCCTTGAATAAGGTGACTTAACTCCTTCGATATGGTGACTTAACTCCTTCAATAAGGTGACTTAACTCCTTCAATAAGGTGACTTAACCCCTTGAATACAGTGACATAACTCCTACAATAAGGTGACATAACTCCTTGAATAAGGTGACTTAACTCCTTCAATAAGGTGACATAACTCCTTGAATAAGGTGACTTAACTCCTTCGATATGGTGACTTAACTCCTTCAATAAGGTGACTTAACTCCTTGAATAAGGTGACTTAACCCCTTGAATAAGGTGACATAACTCCTTGAATAAGGTGACTTAACTCCTTGAATAAGGTGACTTAACTCCTTCAATAAGGTGACTTAACCCCTTGAATACAGTGACATAACTCCTGCAATAAGGTGACATAACTCCTGCAATAAGGTGACTTAACTCCTTGAATAAGGTGACTTAACTCCTTGAATAAGGTGACTTAACTCCTTCAATAAGGTGACTTAACTCCTTCAATAAGGTGACTTAACTCCTTCAATAAGGTGACTTAACTCCTGCAATAAGGTGACTTAACTCCTTGTATACAGTGACATAACTCCTGCAATAAGGTGACATAACTCCTGCAATAAGGTGACTTAACTCCTTGTATACAGTGACATAACTCCTTGAATAAGGTGACTTAACTCCTTTGATATGGTGACTTAACTCCTTCAATAAGGTGACTTAACTCCTTCAATAAGGTGACTTAACCCCTTGAATACAGTGACATAACTCCTTGAATAAGGTGACTTTACTCCTTCAATAAGGTGACTTAACTCCTTCAATAAGGTGACTTAACCCCTTGAATACAGTGACATAACTCCTTCAATAAGGTGACTTAACTCCTTCAATAAGGTGACTTAACTCCTTGTATACAGTGACATAACTCCTTGAATAAGGTGACTTAACTCCTTCGATATGGTGACTTAACTCCTTCAATAAGGTGACTTAACTCCTTGAATACAGTGACATAACTCCTTGAATAAGGTGACTTAACTCCTTCAATATGGTGACTTAACTCCTTCAATAAGGTGACTTAACTCCTTCAATAAGGTGACTTAACTCCTTGAATACAGTGACATAACTCCTTGAATAAGGTGACTTAACTCCTTCAATATGGTGACTTAACCTTCAATAAGGTGACTTAACTCCTACAATAAGGTGACTTAACTCCTTGAATAAGGTGACTTATTTCCTACAATAAGGTGACTTAACTGAATAAGGTGACTTAACTCCTTCTTAACTCCTTGAATACATTGACATAACTCCTTGAATAAGGTGACTTAACTCCTTGAATAAGGTGACTTAACTCCTACAATAAGGTGACTTAACTCCTTGAATAAGGTGACTTAACTCCTTGAATAAGGTGACTTAACTCCTTCAATAAGGTGACTTAACTCCTTGAATAAGGTGACTTAAATCCTTGAATAACGTGACTTAACTCCTTGAATACAGTGACATAACTCCTTGAATAAGGTGACTTAACTCCTTGAATAAGGTGACTTAACTCCTTGAATAAGGTGACTTATCTCCTACAATAAGGTGACTTAACTCCTACAATAAGGTGACTTAACTCCTTGAATAAGGTGACTTAACTCCTTGAATAAGGTGACTTATCTCCTACAATAAGGTGACTTAACTCCTAGATTACAGTGACATAAGTCCTTCAATAAGGTGACTTAACTCCTAGAATACAGTGACATAAGTCCTTCAATAAGGTGACTTAACTCCTAGAATACAGTGACATAAGTCCTTCAATAAGGTGACTTAACTCCTAGAATACAGTGACACAAGTCCTTCAATAAGGTGACTTAACTCCTAGAATACAGTGACATAAGTCCTTCAATAAGGTGACTTAACTCCTAGAATACAGTGACATAACTCCTTGAATAAGGTGACTTATCTCCTACAATAAGGTGACTTAACCCACTTGAATAAGGTGACTTAACTCCTTCAATAAGGTGACTTAACTCCTTGAATACAGTGACATTAGTCCTTCAATAAGGTGACTTAACTCCTTGAATACATTGACATAACTCCTTCAATAAGGTGACTTATCTCCTACAATAAGGTGACTTAACCCCTTGAATAAGGTGACTTAACTCCTTCAATAAGGTGACTTAACTCCTTCAGTAAGGTCACTTAACTCCTTCAATAAGGTGACTTAACTCCTTCAATAAGGTGACTTAACTCCTTCAATAAGGTGACTTAACTCCTCCATTAAGGTGACTTAACTCCACCAATAAGGTGACTTAACTCCTTGAATACAGTGACATAACTCCTTCAATAAGGTGACTTATCTCCTACAATAAGGTGACTTAACCCCTTGAATAAGGTGACTTAACTCCTTCAATAAGGTGACTTAACTCCTTCAGTAAGGTCACTTAACTTCTTCAATAAGGTGATTTAACTCCTTGACTTCAGTGACATAACTCCTTTAATAAGGTGACTTAACTCCTCCATTAAGGTGACGTAACTCCTCCAATAAGGTGACTTAACTCCTTGAATACAGTGACATAAGTCCTTCAATAAGGTGACTTAACTCCTCCAATAAGGTGACTTAACTCCTTGAATACAGTGACATAACTCCTTCAATAAGGTGACTTAACTCCTTCGATAAGGTGACTTAACTCCTTGAATACAGTGACATAACTCCTTTAATAAGGTGACTTAACTCCTTCAAAAAGGTGACTTAACTCCTTGAATACAGTGACATAACTCCTTTAATAAGGTGACTTAACTCCTTCGATAATGTGACTTAACTCCTTGAATACAGTGACATAACTCCTTCAATAAGGTGACTTAACTCCTTGAATACAGTGACATAACTCCTTTAATAAGGTGACTTAACTCCTTCGATAATGTGACTTAACTCCTTGAATACAGTGACATAACTCCTTTAATAAGGTGACTTAACTCCTTCAAAAAGGTGACTTAACTCCTTGAATACAGTGACATAACTCCTTTAATAAGGTGACTTAACTCCTTCGATAATGTGACTTAACTCCTTGAATACAGTGACATAACTCCTTTAATAAGGTGACTTAACTCCTTGAATACAGTGACATAACTCCTTTTGTAAGGTGACTTAACTCCTTGAATACAGTGACATAACTCCTTTTATAAGGTGACTTAACTCCTTCAATAAGGTGTATATGTTTTTAAGGGCATTACTCCAGCCACCACCATGTGCCCTCTGTTATGTTGCCACTAGCAGAAATAACGAAGTGGGTTAGGGATAATAATGTAATAGTGTGTGTGTGTTAAAATGAGAGAGGGAGGCGGGAGGATACAGATAGACAGAGAAAGAAAAGGAAAGAGGCAGACAGACAGAAAAAGAGAGGAGACAAACAGGCAGAAGGAAAGAGACAGACACCGATAAAGGGAAACAGAGAGAGACATATACTGTACTTTAGTTTTCCAATTTCCAACACTCTGCCACCAATATTAAACGACCATCTAAGGTTCTATATGGTCACAAGTGTAACAAATGTTCCAATTTTCTCTTTTTCCAGTAAGGCCGAAGATAGCTGGTCTTTAGTTATTGTTGCCTCCTGGAAAAAAAAACAAAAATTAGTTTCCAGACATACCAGAAAAGACCACTGGAGCCGTAAAGAGCAATGTTTCATCAGGGCAGAGAAGAATGCGAACAGTAACCTACAGCAAGTGCTATAAAGGCGAAGTTATTTCTTTCCCCAAATGCGCTTTATTGCCTACATGTGTTGCAGATTTTTTTTTTTGTGATAAACACATTGCGGTGTATGGTGGTGTCTGAGCGCTGTACACTGAACAAGTCATTTTTTTTATGTTTTCAGTCTTGCTTATCCGCCCGGTTATTTTTCTTACTAAAATAGCTGTCCAGAATCAGGTTCAAAGTGATTGCCTATCTCGGCTGTGTGTGTCGGCGCCTCTCGTTTCTAATGTTTTTGTGTAAATCCCCCGGAAAGGTTGTAAAAGGGGAGTAATGCACCTTTATTTTATATAGCACCTAACCCGTTTACATTTCGATAATAACCATCAGTATTTGCTCATATCAGTGTTATTTGATTCATTTATTTCCAAGTTCACGTATATTTCAAAGTTTCTTCGTCAATAGATCAACGAGAATTATCACGTTACAGACACCATCCTTTTGAGGGATGTGTTTACCGTATAAACGAACTGAAGTAACCTACCCAGTCTCAGGTTCATAATATAGGTGTTGAACAGTGGCTTAGCTTTTCCTCCTGCTTCTCCTTCTCCCCTTCTTGTTCCTTAACCTCCTCTTCTTCCTCGTCATCGTCGTCCTCTTCCTCTCGTAAGGTTAGGAGTGAGGAACTTTTCAAGAGGTATAGGGAGGCGCTGGGGAAGATTAGAGATAATGGAGGGATCCCGATAGTATGTGGTGTCTTGCCTAGAAAAGGAGTTGGTCGTGAATGGCTGTCCAGGGCATTTGCCATAAATTGCCGACTGGAAAAACTTTGTGCAAACAATGGTTGGGCATTCATTGATAGCTGGCAACGATTCTATGGCAACGACTACTTGTACAGTCGTGACGGAGTACACTTGTCTCGAGCGGGGATAAAGACGTTGTCTGCATCCCTGGAGCGTGAAATTGTCACTCCAAAGGGGGGTTTTCGCCAGTAGAGAGGTTGGGGAAAGTGGGAGTCAAAAAATAAGCAGGTCCTGGGAAGTAAAATTAGTTACTCAGGACAAGGGGTGAAACAAGACCAGGGAAGGGTAGGCTTAAATGTATACTACACAAACAGTAGGAGCGTTAGAAATAAAATAGACTTGCTGAGAGCGGTTGTATGTACCGAGAATGTAGATGTCATAGCAATCACCAAAACTTGGATGAATCTGGCGAGCAAAATTTTTTTATCAGAGTACCACATAGAAGGGTACAACCTTTTTCACAAGGACAGGGAAGGTAGGAAGGGGGGAGGGGTCGCACTCTTCGTCAAGGATAAATTAAAACGTTGAATTAATAATTCAATAAAGGGTGAAATGGGAACCGAGTCTGTATAGGTAGAAATCATGGAAGGAAGAGAAAAACTAATTATGGGAGTGATTTACAGGCCCCCAAGTCTGGGCAAAGAAGCAGCTCAACCCATATGGCAGGAAATGAGTAGGGCAGCAAAACATAACAACCTATGCATTATGGGGGATTTCAACTTCAGAAATATTGACTGGGACAACATTGTAGGTGACTATGAATCTGAAGACTTCCTAGACGCAGTACAGGACAATTTTTTGAAACAACTAATTACAGAACCTTCTAGAGGTGACAATATATTAGACCTAGTATTAACAAATAAAGAAAATATTATCAGAGATATCACAGTAGGGGAAGAACTAGGTAATAGTGATCATAGAGAAATCAGGTTCACCCTAAATTGGGAAACGAAAAACAATGACAATATGGTTAGAGTCCCAAACTTTCGGTTGGCGGATTATCAGGGATTAAGAAGGTAACTAGGTGAGGTCACCTGGGAACAGTCACATAGATGACACAACAATTGATCATGACTATAATATATTCACTTGTACAGTGAACCCTCACTTTACGTGGCCAATTGAACCCACCGCGGCCCGCGTAAAGTGAACAACATAACATATGGGATCAATTGAAATAGAGACCGGGCTGACCCCCAAACTCCACTTTTTCAGACACAATACCTACGTTGTAGTAAAAATAACTTCTTAATTTTATGATGGTATGCACACACAATTAATAATTAAGAGAAATATCAATAATATTAGGTTTTCTAACACTTACATTAGTAGAAAAGATGGCTGGGGGGTTGGTTCCGAGGCAGAGGGCAGATTATTGGCCCTCACCTGTATCACTTGTATCAATTGTATCACTATCCACCACAGAGGCTTGCAGGGCCTCTTTGTCAAACCCCTCAAAGTCCATATAAGTCCATATCCTCACTATCATTATCACTATCACTGACTTGGGCCGGCTGTGGTGGGTGGCAGGTGAAGAACTCGGTAATGTTTTGATGACTGGGCGACCTTGTGCGCACCCAGCTCGCGCCGCTCTCCGCGTAAAAGGGTACACACACCGCGGAAAGTGAGCATTCCGTGTTCGGCAGGGTACCGCGTAAACATGGAAACGCGTAAAGTGGGACCGCGTAAAGCGAGGGTTGACTGTATACTACATAAAGCACAAGAACAAAATATACCATACAGAAAAATTAGGTCAAATAAGAATGAGCCGAGGTGGATGACCAGAAAACTTAAACATGACATAGGAATAAAGAAAGGAATTTATAAGAAATTAAAGGGAGGGGAGGAGCAGCTCAGAAATAGGTATAATAAACTATCTAGGAATGTTAAGAAAAATGTAAGGAATGCAAAGAGAGACTATGAAGGCAAAATAGCAAGAGAATCCAAGGCAAATCCCAAGGGATTTTTCCAGGTATATAGAACAAAAGTCAAGGACAAAGTTGGGCCTTTAAAGTCAGGGAGGGGAGAAGTGATAAATGGCAGTGAACAAATAAGCAAAGCATTGAACAACTACTTCTTATCAGTTTTCACAGAAGAAATTGGCGAGGAAAATCCAGTGGTGGAGCTGATATTTAGGGGAAATGAAGAAGAGAAATTAAAGAATATCACTATCAGAAAAGAGGATGTTCTTAAGAAGATAAATAAACTAAAGAAGACAAAATCCCCAGGGCCGGATGAAATTTTCCCTCGAGTCTTGAAAGAGTGTAGGGAACAGATTAGCGAACCCCTTGTAAATTTATTTACAAAATCATTAGACACCGGAGTTGTGGACTTGTGGAAACAGGCAAATGTAGTACCCATATTCAAAAAGGGAGACAGAGCATCAGCGTCAAATTACCAGCCGATCAGTTTGACGTCAGCAGTGGTGAAATTTCTTGAATCAATTATAGCAGATAGCATCCGATCGCATCTAGAGAAAAGCAAATTAATCTACGACTCGCAACCTGGGTTTACAAAGGGAAAATTTTGTCAAACAAATCTGCTGACGTTTTTTAGGAAAGTCTTCGAGGTAGTAGATAATGACGAAAATTACGATGTTATTTACTTAGACTTTAGCAAAGCATTTGACAGAGTACCGCATCAGAGGCTTCTGAGAGAAATTAAGGCTCATGGTATCGAGGGGAAAGTTTTAAATTGGATAAAATCATGGCTCACCGATAGAATGGAGAGGGTCTGCATAGATGGTGTTAAATCTGCGTGGGGCCGTGTAACCAGTGGGTTTCCCCAGGGGTCAATACTAGGCCCACTCTTGCTCATAATTTACATCAACGATCTAGATACTGGGATCAGCAGTGACATAAGCAAGTTTGCGGATGACACCAAAATAGGGCGGCAGATTAAGTCAGGGCAGGATGCAAATGCATTACAGGAGGATGTAAATAAACTGCATGGGTGGTCTGAAAAATGGCAAATGAAATTCAACACCAGCAAGTGCAGCGTACTTAATATTGGAAGAACAAATACTGACAATGTATACAGCCTTAACAACATCAACCTAGAGAAGTCGACTTGTGAAAGAGACCTACGGGTACTTGTAAGCCCAGACCTATGGCCTAGAAAACAGTGCGTTAATGTTCGAAACAAGGCAAACAGAGTATTCGGTTTTATATCTAGAAGTGTAAGTAATAAGAGTGCAGAGGTCTTATTGCAACTATATCTTGCGCTAGTCAGGCCGCACCTCGATTATGCGGTTCAGTTCTGGTGCCCTTATTATAGAATGGATATCAATTCACTAGAGTCGGTGCAGCGAAGAATGACGAAAATGATTCCGGGACTTAGAAACCTTTCATATCAGGATAGGTTAAAGAAACCTAACTTGCATTCCCTAGAAAGACGAAGAGTGCGGGGAGGTATGATAGAAGTATTTAAGTGGGTGAAAGGAATCAATAAAGGGGATATAGATAAAGTTCTTATAATATCCGAGCAGGATAGGACTCGGAGCAACGGGTTTAAGTTGAATAAGTTTTGGTTTAGGAGGGAGATAGGAAGAAACTGGTCCACAAATAGGGTAGTGGACGAGTGGAACAAGCTTAGCAACTTTGCAGTAAGTGCTGGAACTCTGGAAAGTTTCAAAAGGAGGCTAGATAGATTCATGGATGACAGAGAGTGGTAGTAACTCTCGACAGGAGCTGCCATGCACAGGCCAACCGGCCTATTGCAGACTCCTTATTTTCTTATGTTCTTTAGTGTGTGTGTGTGTGTAAATTAGCGTGATGTTGGTGAGCAATTGTGGAGGGAATTGTTTGTTACATGTGACGTGTTTTGATGAGTTAACATAACGTGTTTTTGTAATGAGGGGGATTTAGAGGTAGAAAGTATAGGAAGAATTTATGGTTGTAGGATGTAAAGTGAGGAAGTTTGGTAGCGTGGCCGGTTAGTTATTTACCAGTATATACGTTCTTAGGGAAAATCTATCTAAACTCCAATTCTAAGTACAGCTATATATTATTCACTCAATGACACAGACATTTTAATAGCTTATTATATTTACGTTACTAGACACTGACTCTCGGACATAAACCTGAAATGGATACACTTCCCACCGTAAGTAACTCACCTTTGGATAGCTCTGATTGACTCACATGTGACCCGAGGGAGGCCCAGCGGGTGCTGCTGGACTATGTCTCCTCTGGGAAACTCGGTGCTGGGGAGGGAAGTCTCCCTCCCGACCTCAACGAGTGACGAGCATGACTCTGTCTTCAGTGATGTGAAAGTCATGCCCGTGGAAGGTGCTGCAGGGCCTTTATATTGGAGGAGAGCCGCCAGATGACCTCTCCCAATTAACACTAAACTGGTTAGATCTGGACAGCTGTGTTTGCCCAGGTGCGTGGTCATGTCGCCAGTCGGTAATGCTTCCTAATTATTACCACCCGGGTGTGTCTTGTCTAGGCGTGGTTTCTTTAACACGGTGCAGGGAGATATGATAGAAGTATTTAAGTGGGTGAAAGGAATCAATGAAAGAGATATAGATACAGTTCTTATAATATCTGAGCAGGATAGGACTCGTAGCAACAGATTTAAGTTGGATAAGTTTAGGTTTAGGAGGGAGATAGGAAGGAACTGGTTCACAAATAGGATGGTGGACGAGTGGAACAAGCTTAGCAACTTTGAAGTATGTGCTGGAATGCTGAAAAGTTTTAAAAGGAGGCTAGATAGATTCATGGATGTCTAGGGATGGGGTGCCAACCTTGACTGGCGTTTTGATGAGTTAACATGACGTGTTTTGATGAACATAAGAAAATAACGAGTCTGCAATAGGCCGGTTGGCCTGTGCATGGCAGCTCCTGTCGAGAGTTACTACCACTCTCTATCATCCATGGATCTATCCAGCCTCCTTCTGAAACTTTCCAGCATTCCAGCACTTACTACAAAGTTGCTAAGCTTATTCCACTCGTCCACCACCCTATTTGTGAACCAGTTCCTTCCTATCTCCCTCCTAAACCTAAACTTATCCAACTTAAATCCGTTGCTACAGGTCCTATCCTGCTCGGATATTATAAGAACTTTATCTATATCTCTTTTATTGATTCCTTTCACCCACTTAAATACTTCTATCAAATGAGGCGTCCGGGGCCAGAAGGGCGAATGGACCAAATGTTACTTTTGAGATAATTGACTTTAAAGTTGATCGGTCTGTACCACCCTCCAAGGAATTTTTTAAATGCGTCTACACACTGGCAGACAAACTCTAGCATAAACAACACAGTGCATGATTGGCCGTGCGCGGTAGTGTAAACACGGGGTGGATGAATCCCGGCACGTGATTGGCTGGCCAGTTCGCCCTCCTGGCTCGGAGCCCAAGACCTGGTATGCATGTTTTTCTGTCAAAATCACGTAACTTTGGACCTCATGCTAGAGGGAATAAAGTCGAATTTCCTTTAGATTTTTACACCACGTGGTCTGGACGGTTGTACTCTGGTGGAGTCTGGAAAAATCACATTTTCTATGAAATGGTCGGTTCGCCCTTCTGGCCCTGGACGCCTCATATCTCCCCGCACCCTTAGTCTTTCTTGGGAATGCAAGCTTAGTTTCTTTAACCTATCCTGATATGGAAGGTTTCTAAATCCCGGAATCATTTTCGTCATTCTTCGCTGCACCGACTCTAGTGAATTGATGTCCATTCTATAATAAGGGCACCAGAACTGAACCGCATAATCGAGGTGCGGCCTGACTAGGGCAAGATATAGTTGCAATAAGACCTCTGCACTCTTATTACTTACACTTCTAGATATAATACCTAATACTCTGTTTGCCTTATTTCAAACATTAACTCACTGTTATCTAGGCCGTAGGTCCGGGCTTACAAGTACCCCTTGGTCTCTTTCACAAGTCGACTTTTCTAGGTTGATGTTGTTAAGGCTGTATACATTGACAGTATTTGTTCTTCCATTATCAAGTATGCTGCACTTGCTGGTGTTGAATTTCATTTGCCATTTTTCAGACCACCCATGCAGTTTATTTACATCCTCCTGTAATGCATTTGCATCCTGCCCTGAATTAATCTGCTGCCCTATTTTGGTGTCATCCGCAAACTTGCTTATGTCACTGCTGATCCCAGTATCAAGATCGTTTATGTAGATTATGAACAAGAGTGGACCCAGTACTGACCCCTGGGGAACCCCACTAGTTACACGGCCCCACTCAGATTTAACACCATCTACGCTGACCCTCTGCGTTCTATCGGTGAGCCATGATTTTATCCAATTTAAAACTTTCCCCTCGATACCATGAGCCTTAATTTTTCTCAGAAGCCTCTGATGCAGCACTCTGTCAAATGCTTTGCTAAAGTTTAAGTAAATAACATCGTAATTTTCGTCATTATCTACGTGTCTTGAGGAGTTAACATGATGTCTTCTGACCTCAGTAGGGGAAAGGTCACGGCAGGGTTAGCTCCCGAGGGATAATTATCAGATATGGCCAGTGCTATGTTTGGTCTGGGGTGTGCTAATTTGTTGGCCAAGCTGGAGAGGGCCAAAGAAGAATTAGAGGGGGCCACGTTGGAGAACCTGAAATTAAAGGAAGAGATGGCGAGGATGAAGGAAGAGGCGGGACAAGGAAAGCCAGTGTCTCATGAAAACTCAGGCGAGTGGAAGGTTGTGAGGAGAGGGAAGACCAAACTGGTGATGAAAAAATACACCAAGGATACGTCAACAACGACATCAGCAGCTAAGTGTACCAACTCGTTTTGTCCCTTGATAGACGATATTGGACGTTAGTACAGTCAGGGCCAGGGCTGACAAGGAAGGTATAAATACTTTAATTGTTGGTGACTCACAGGTAAAGTACCTGGACAGGGGTTTTTGTGGTAAAAACAAAAATAGGATGAGGGTGTGTTTGCCAGGAGCTGGGGTGGGGGATATAATTGACAGGATGGACAATATCTTGTCTGGTAATGGGAACAACCCCACTATCTGCCTCAGTGCAGGAGGCAATGATATTGGCTGGTGTAGGAGTGAAGAGCTTCTTGATAAGTTCAAGACAGCTATAGATCGTATTAGGACTAAGGGAGGGATCCCTATCATATGCAGCGTCCTGCTTAGAAGGAGAGTTAGCAATGAATGGTTGTCAAGGGCAGTTGGTGTCAACTGCCATCTTGACGGATATTGCAAGTCAATATCAGTCCCATTCATTGACAACTGGGACAACTTCTATTGCAGAAGGGACCTTTATGATAGGGATGGGGTACACCTGTCTCGGGATGGGGTGGCAACCCTGACTGGGTCTCTAGAGGGGGCAGTTCAAAAGATATCAAAGCCTTTAAACTACTAGGTTAACATATGGGCACGGGGGTGGAGGAGACTGCAGTGGGAGCGGTTAAACAAAGTGAAAGATTACAGGGAAATAGTGTTAGGAATGATGACAAAACTAAATTAGACAGCGAGTTAAGACCTAAACGCGGTAAAGGGAGGACTCAGAACACGACAAACCTAAATGTCTACTACGCGAACAGTAGAAGTATGAGAAACAAAATGGATGATATTAGGGCCTTGGTATGTACCGAAAAAATAGATATAGTAGCATTCACTGAAACATGGATCAACCTAGACTCACATGAGTTACCTGTCGAATACCAAATTGCAGATTACAAATTGTTCCATTCCGACAGGCCGTCCAGGAAAGGAGGCGGATTAGCAATCTATGTCAGGGATAATCTGAAGTGTGAAATAAATAAGGAAATAAAAACAGCGGAATACAGAAACAATTTGGATAGAATTAATCGACGGTAGGGAAAAATTAATCACAGGAGTAATATATAGACCTCCCAATCTTGATAGAGTCAATGAGCAACTTATCTGGGATGAAATGCGCAGGGCTTCCATACACAAGAAAGTCAGTATAGTAGGCGACTTTAACCTTGGCCAAATAGACTGGACTAACCTTACAGGTACCTCAGTATCAGAGGATTTCCTCGAAACGATCCAGGACTGTTTCCTAAGTCAACATATAACCGAACCCACCCGGGGTAATGATATACTCGATTTAGTTCTGTCGAATAAAGAAAACCTCATTAGCAATGTCGAGGTAGGGAACGAGCTTGCAAACAGCGATCACAAAGAAATTAGATTCCAGTTAGATTTTCAGGTCAGACGTAAGGAAAATTCCATTAAAGTCCCAGATTTCAGAAGGGCAAACTTTGATAGTTTAAAGAGGCAGCTGAGAGAGGGGATGACACCGACCTGATAATGAGATCTGAGATTCCAGTTAGATTTTCAGGTCAGACGTAAGGAAAATTCCATTAAAGTCCCAGATTTCAGAAGGGCAAACTTTGATAGTTTAAAGAGGCAGCTGAGAGAGGGGATGACACCGACCTGATAACGAGATCTGAGATTGCCGAGTTCCACGACAATTTGAATAACGAGTTACTTATTGCACAAAGACAGAACATACCATACAAAAAACTCAGATCAGACAACAATGACCCCAAATGGAAGGCTATAGGTAGAAGGATAAATCATGGCGAAATTTACCTCCGGGAGTTTTGCAAGGTATTGGCCGGTAGAGTTAAGACCGAGATAAGAAAAGCAAAGAGAATTAATGAACTGAAGATAGCAAGGGAGGCTGAAGACAAACCCCAAAGGATTATACCAAATGTATCAAACTAAAACACGAGATAAGATTGGACCAATACGTTCAGATACCGGCGAGCTAACTGATAACAACGGAGAAATGAGCAGTAATCTGAATAAATATTTTTCAACAGTTTTCACCACCGAAAATTTAAACATGATACCCGAGGCATTTAATTTGTAAACCTCCACTATAAAAATAATCCATGTAAAATTGTAAATGTATATGTACTAATATGGAAAAAATAAAGGATTTTCAGTATTATATGCATATTATTTGGAATGCACTTTTTGAGGCAGACAAGGAGGGGGAATGACATTCTGACATATGGTGAAAGGGGTGCATGGGGCAAACAAGGTTGAGAACCACTGTTGTAGACCCATCGCCACCTCTCTTATCTGGGTGAAGCAGCGTCACGTCCTGCCTCAAGGTGGTAATCTCAGTCTGTCTGTACTGTCTTATTGCCCATGCTCTTTATTCTCACCTTTTTTCACATAATCTTTCATACGTAATTCAAGAACTCTAATAATTATGAGTTTACTAATTCTTGCTTTATTTCTTCAAATTATTTCCCATTCATACTACATTTATGAAGACTATCCCCTGTTTCCGTTTTAACAAGATTCCTCGATAAGTCCATTCTTAGGAGAGGTGGGAAGGAGTCAAGGAGCCGCTATACCTCACAACAATAGGCCCCTACCTAAGGGTGTTATCCAGTGTGACCCTACCAGCTATCACGGGTACTCCAGTTTCCTCCTGTACAATAAGCAGACCAACAGCCCCCGAACGGCTACTTAGCTGATAAGTGATGAAGTGATGAATTATAATTAAAATTTAGCATTGGTGTTGAATATTATTGAATGTCATTAGATTCTGACGTAGTTTTATGAATGAATTTTGTCCGGTATGAAGTATGTATTTCAGTGACTGACTCTTGTAAACATGTGTGTTAAATTCAGAGTAGTTCAGTAAATATGACGCCACCAAACTGACCGTCGTAGTTGACATATTATAAAGATTTTCGCCTCCCAGGGAATAAATCGACATATTCCTCCTACCTGCCTGTCTGTATTGGAACAATATCCCACAACTTTTGTCCTTAAATTCTCGATCCAGAAATAGTGTCTACCTAGTTGCCTGTCTCCCTCCACCCCTCCCAATCAGTACCCTCTACCCGGTCTTCCTCCCCCTTTCCACCCAGTACCCTCCACCCCTCCCACTTAGTACCCTCCACCCCTCCCACCTAGTACCCTCCTCCCCTCCCACCTAGTACCCTCCTCCTCCTACCCTCCTCCTCCCACCTAGTACCCTCCACCCCTCCCACCCTAGTACCCTCCACCTCCCTCCTAGTACCCTCCACCCCTCCCACCTAGTACCCTCCACCCTCCCACCTAGTACCCTCCACCCCTCCCACCTAGTACCCTTCACCCCACCCACACCATCCACCCTCCCACCTACCCTCCACCCCCCTCCCAGTACCCTCTACCGGTCTCCCTCCACCCCCCCCCAGTACCCTCCACTCCTCCCACCCAATATCCTCCACCCCTCCCTACTCTCCTCCTCCCACCCAGTACCCTCCACCCCTCCACCCAGTATCCTCCATCCCTCCCACCCAGTACCTCCACGCCCTCCCACCCAGTACTCTCCACCCCTCCCCCCCCAGTCCCTCCACCCAGTACCCTCCACCCTCCTCCCCAGTACTCTCCACCCCTCCCACCCAGTACCCTCCACCCCTCCCACCCAGTACACCTCCCACCCAGTACCCTCCCCCTCCCACCCTGTACCCTCCACCCCTCCCACCCAGTACCCTCCACGCCCTCTCACCCAGTACTCTCCACCCCTCCCACCCAGTACCCTCCACCCCTCCCACCCAGTACCCTCCACCCCTCCCACCCAGTACCCTCCGCCCTCCCACCCTGTACCCTCCACCCTCCCACCCAGTACCCTCCGCCCTCTCACCCAGTACTCGCCACCCTCCCACCCCTCCCACCCTCCACCCACCCCTCCACCCCCTCCCACCCAGTACCCTCCCCCTCCCACCCAGTACTCTCCACCCCTCCCACCCACCCTCCACCCCTCTACCACCCCTCCCACCCTACCCTCCACCCCTCCCACCCCCTCCACCCTCCCACCCAGTACCCTCCACGCCCTCCACCCACCCCTCCACCCCTCCCCCCCCTCCCACCCCTCCCACCCAGTACCCTCCACCCCTCCCACCCAGTACCTCCACCCCTCCCACCCATGCCCTCCACCCCTCCCACCCAGCCCTCCACCTCCCACCCAGCCCTCGCCCTCTCACCCAGTACTCCACCCCTCCCACCCAGTACCCTCCACCCTCCCACCCAGTACCCTCCACGCCCTCCACCCAGTACTCTCCACCCCTCCCACCCTGTACCCTCCACCCCTCCCACCCAGTACTCTCCACCCCTCCCCACCCTCCACCCCTCCCACCCTGTACCCTCCACCCCTCCCACCAGTACCCTCCACCCCTCCCACTTCCCTCCACCCCTCCCACCCAGTACTCTCCACCCCTCCCACCCAACCTCTCCCCACCCCTCCCACAGTACCCTCCACCCCTCCACCCAGTACCCCTCCCACCCCCACCACCCTCCTCCCTCACCCAGTACCCTCCACGCCCTCCCACCCTCTCCACCCTCCACCCACCCACCCAGTACCCTCCACTCCACCCTCCCACCACCACCAGTACGCCCTCTTCCACCCCTCCCACCCAGTACCCTCCACCCCTCCCACCCAGTACCCTCCACCCCAGTCCTTCACTATCCGGCTGTCAACTCCGGACATCTACTCCAGCTACTGCCACGGCTTCCACGTGATCGCCACTTCCTCCATGCCCTGTCCACCGTCCGTGCCCTGGCGTTTCTCCTGTGTGGCAAGACATCGCCCACCAACGCCAAGTGAGGAAGCTGCCCTGGACCTTACCCCTGAGCATATCAATGCGTTTCCAGAACATTACACTGTGTTAGTTAGGAAGATTCATTAGCAGCCGTAGGAAATACCTGTTCTTTGTTGTATTGATTGTTTTGTTTTAAGTAATTGTTTGACACCAGTGCTGTTTATTTAATGTTTGTGTCAGAGTTAAATTATTGTGATTATTTTCGTAGTAAAGAGATGTTAATCTCTTACGGTTGTTTGTTACCCCTTGGAAACCCATGGTTCTTGACTTTCCTTTTTATAAGATCCTGATTAGGCTGGCAAGGGATTTATATCCCAAAGGCCAGGCCTTTACAGACGGAACTGAAGGATTTGAGAACTTCACTGACATGTGTTTTCCAATTTAGTTTGTTGTCTATAATGACTCCGAGGAGCTTAGTGGAGTCTACAACCTTGAGCGTGTTGGGGCCTAAAGTAATGGAAGAGGGTGGGACAACATCGCAGGAGAGGTTGATGTACATAACCATGGTCTTGGTATGGTTGATGGTGAGGTGGTTGTTGGTGGACCAATTTTGGAGACTTCAATAAATCCTGGAGGGCGGTGTGGTCGGCAGCAGAATGGTTGACACTGATCCCAAAGGTGGAGTCGTCGACAAATTTCCAGCGAGCAGAGCTTCCTCTTAGGGCATCATTGATAAGCATAAGCAAGCAGAGCGGTCCCATCTTGGTGCCTTGGGGGACGCCACAGGTGAGTCACTGAAAAGTGAAGACAGTCCCTCGGAAACGTATAGCTTGGCGTCGGTCACTAAGGACGCCTGTAAGCCATGGTATAAGACTTCTTCGAAACCCGAGGTCGATAGCTTTGTTGATGATTAAATTGTGGTCGACTAGGTCAAAAGATTTGGTGAAGTCAGTGAAGGCGACAGCCACAGACGTTTTTCGTTTTTTCAGATGGCGGTACATGTAGTCGAGAAAGCTGACAAGACAGTGAGTGGTGGAGGAAGTTTTCATGTTACCAAATTGTTGAGGATTTGTGGCGCATAAGCATAAGCCCAGTCAAACACCAATCTTTCACAGATTAAGCTGAGTATTCGGGTGATTGCAATGGGTCGTAGCTCATTTAAGGATTGTGGACTGGTTGACTTGGGCACTGGTGACACATATGAAGTGTTCCAGTCGGCAGGGCATCTTGCCTGACTGAGGGAAGCATTGGTGATGGAGCAGAGGGGTTTAGCTAGTTCCGGGGAGAACTCCTTATAGAGTTTCATTGGTAAGTCAATGGGGGTGAGACTTCTTTGTAGTGCGTATTTCGCGGATGACTTGGTTGCGAAGGGACCTGTTGTGGTCATTGAGATAAAGGGCCCTGTCTCTCTGCTGCATAAGTCTTTTGATCCTAGGTGTGATCCAGGGCAAGTCAGCTGGGTGTGATATGACGGACTTCTTGGGGAAGAAGTGGTGGTAAGCTTCCGTGGTGGTGTTGCTATAGTTTATCCATTTGGTGTCCACGTCATCCACACTAAGTCCAGGGATATATGTGTGTGTGTGTGCGCGCGCGCGCGTGCATGCGTGCGTGTTATTTTGTGTGTGTGTGTGCTCCCATTTATTTGTGTGTCTCTGGGTGAATGACGGTCACGATTATGCTGTGGTTTACTTCCACTTTAACAGTGCCTTTGACAGGTTTCCCCCACGAAAAACTATTACGAAAAGTAGACGCTCATGGAATTGGAGGAGATATTCTAAAATGGAATAGGGTGTGGTAACAGGACAGAAAAGTGCCAACATTAACGGCACTAAATCCGATTGGGATAACGTCCCAAGTGGAGTACCCCAAGACTCGGTACTTGGACCATTACTATTTATTATATACATAAATGATATAGACATTAGACAGGCGTAGACAGCAACATAAGTAAATTTACTGACGACACTGAAATAGAGCGTGTAATTAAATCTGACGAGAACTCTGCAAAACTACAGGAAGATCTAAACAAATATATCGCATGTTCTGAAAAATGGCAAATGAAATTTAATGTGGACAAATATAAAGTACTCAGTCAGGAGATGTAAACAGAGAACCCAGATATTAGATGAACAACGATGTTGTAGAGAAATCCGACTGTGAGAAAGATTTAAGAGTTATGATAACTATGAATCTTAAAACTAGACAACAATGTGTATTTGTTCGAAACAAGGCTAACAAAGTACAGGTATTTGGGCTCATACAAAGAGTGTTAGTTGCAAGATTAGTGAGGTTATCCTAAAACTATGTCTTGCGCCTGTGAGACCTCACTTGGATTACGCTGTTCAGTTTTGGTCACCGTACTACAGAGTGGATATAGAATCCCTAGAAAGCACACAGAGGAGGATGACAAGACTAATGCCGGGCATTAGGAACCTTAAGTACAGTGACAGACTAGAGCATTTTAATTTGCACTCCCTCGACTGAGGGGCGATATGATCGAGGTGTATAAATAGAAGTCAGGGTTAAGCAAAGGTGATATAACAAAGGTACTTAAAACATCCAATCAGGAGTGAACTCGTAACAATAGTTTAAAATTAGACAAATTTAGATTTAGGCACGGGATAGGTAAACATTGGTTTGGAAATATAGTAGTGGATGAATGGAACAAGTTACCAAACATCATCATTAACTCGAACACGCAGGATAACTTCGAACATAGGTTGGATGGATGTATGAGCAATAGGGGCAGGGTGTAAATGGGACTGCCCAGTATGGGCCAATAGACCCGCTGCAGCTTCCTCCATTCTTATGTTAACTGTGTCACCATGACGGGTCTTGGTTGTAGACATTCCCGTAACTCATCTGTTAAAAAGAAAATTTAACACCTTGAGTACAATGACCTAACCCCTTGAGTACTATGACATCGTACTCAAGCGGTTAAATCATCGTATTTAAGCGGTTTAGTCATCATATTCAAGGGGTTAAGTTATCGTACTCAAGGGTTTAAATCATCATATTCAAGGGGTTAAGTTATCGTACTCAAGGGTTTAAATCATCATATTCAAGGGGTTAAGTTATCGTACTCAAGGGTTTAAATCATCATATTCAAGGGGTTAAGTTATCGTACTCAAGGGTTTAAATCATCATATTCAAGGGGTTAAGTTATCGTACTCAAGGGTTTAAATCATCATATTCAAGTTTATCGTACTCAAGGGTTTAAATCATCATATTCAAGGGGTTAAGTTATCGTACTCAAGGGTTTAAATCATCATATTCAAGGGGTTAAGTTATCGTACTCAAGGGTTTAAATCATCATATTCAAGGGGTTAAGTTATCGTACTCAGGTTTAAATCATCATATTCAAGGGTTAAGTTATCGTACTCAAGGGTTTAAATCATCATATTCAAGGGGTTAAGTTATCGTACTCAAGGGTTTAAATCATCATATTCAAGGGGTTAAGTTATCGTACTCAAGGGTTTAAATCATCATATTCAAGGGTTAAGTTATCGTACTCAAGGGTTTAAATCATCATATTCAAGGGGTTAAGTTATCGTACTCAAGGGTTTAAATCATCATATTCAAGGGGTTAAGTTATCGTACTCAAGGGTTTAAATCATCATATTCAAGGGGTTAAGTTATCGTACTCAAGGGTTTAAATCATCATATTCAAGGGGTTAAGTTATCGTACTCAAGGGTTTAAATCATCATATTCAAGGGGTTAAGTTATCGTACTCAAGGGTTTAAATCATCATATTCAAGGGGTTAAGTTATCGTTTTTAAAGTATTAATTTTTTTCGTATTTAGGGAGTTCAGTAACCGTACTTAGGAGGTTAAGTCATCGTAGCCAAGGTGTTCTAATCGTATTCAAGGGATTGAATTTAAGTGCGTGTGGCCATAACACCCCAGAATTTATTAAGGCAGTAAACGGTTTGATATATTCTCTTTCGTAAATGTATTGATGACGATGAACACAGTTATTTCTTCTCATTGCACAGGTGTTTACCAGGTGTCAGCTGTCGTGAAGGTGTATTGAGCAGGTGATTACTGTGTGACGTAAGGGTTACAGTGGCCATAACATTACCTCCCTCCCGGTGTTGTCTATAACATATAGATTAAATGGTGTCAGTTCTAATAGATGCTAACCTAACCTAATCTAGCGAAAGAGGGGGACCCATTCAGACGGGGGCCCATTAAGACAGGGACCCATTAAGACGGGGACCCATTAAAACAGGGACCCATTAAGACAGGGACCCATTAAGACGGCGACCCATTAAAACGGGGGCCCATTAAGACGGAGGCCCATTAAAACAGGGACCTATTAAGACAGGGATCCATTAAGACGGCGACCCATTAAGACGGGGGCCCATTAAAACAGGGACCCATTAAGACGGGGAGCCAGTAAACAGGGACCCATTAAGACGGGGAGCCATTAGACGGGGAGCCATTAGACGGGGACCCATTAAGATGGGGCCCATTAAGACGGGGACCCATTAAGACAGGGACCCATTAAAACTGGGGCCCATTATGACGGGGGCCCATTAAAACAGGGACCCATTAAGACAGGGACCCACTATGACGGGGACCCATTAAGACGGGGCCCATTAAGACGGGGGCCTATTAAGACGGGGAGACACACACACACACACACAGCACCGTGTAAACACTTCAGTATAGACAGGTGGAAATAATCCCCCCAACCATGAAAGATCCAAGACAGAAGCGAAGATGGTGGACTGGTGGTGAGAGCACAGCGTCAGTGAGGCAAAAAAATACCTAAACGTTGACATGAAAAATATACAGTATAGCTGTAGAAAAATGTTGAAGCTCAGAATTAAATATTTATTTTTTAGTGTGGTAAATGGAGTCCGATTGAGTACGATGACTTAACCTATAAAGTAGGATGACTTAACCTATTGAGTAGGATGACTTAACCTATTGAGGAGGATGACTTAACTTATTAAGGAGGATGACTTAACCTATTGAGGAGGATGACTTAACCTATTGAGAAGGATGACTTAACCTATTGAGGAGGATGACTTAACCTATTGAGGAGGATGACTTAACCTATTGAGGAGGATGACTTAACCTATTGAGGAGGATGACTTAACCTATTGAGGAGGATGACTTAACCTATTGAGGAGGATGACTTAACTTATTAAGGAGGATTACTTAACCTATTGAGGAGGATGACTTAACCTATTGAGGAGGATGACTTAACCTATTGAGGAGGATGACTTAACCTATTGAGGAGGATGACTTAACCTATTGAGGAGGATGACTTAACCTATTGAGGAGGATGACTTAACTTATTAAGGAGGATTACTTAACCTATTGAGGAGGATGAATTAACCTATAGAGTAGGATGACTTAACCTATTGAGGAGGATGACTTAACTTATTAAGGAGGATAACTTAACCTATTGAGGAGGATGACTTAACTTATTAAGGAGGATGACTTAACCTATAGAGTAGGATGACTTAACCTATTGAGGAGGATGACTTAACTTATTAAGGAGGATGACTTAACCTATTGAGGATGACTTAACTTATTAAGGAGGATGACAACCTATTGAGGAGGATGACAACCTATAGAGTAGGATGACTTAACCTATTGAGGAGGATGACTTAACTTATTAAGGAGGTTGACTTAACCTATAGAGTAGGATGACTTAACCTATTGAGGAGGAAGACTTAACCTATTGAGGAGGATGACTTAACCTATTGAGGAGGATGACAACCTATAGAGTTGGATGACTTAACCTATTCAGGAGGATGACTTAACTTATTAAGGAGGATGACTTAACCTATAGAGTAGGATGACTTAACCTATTGAGGAGGATGACAACCTATAGAGTTGGATGACTTAACCTATTTAGGAGGATTACTTAACTTATTAAGGAGGATGACTTAACCTATTGAGGAGGATGACTTAACTTATTAAGGAGGATGACTTAACCTATAGAGTAGGATGACTTAACCTATTGACGAGGATGACTTAACTTATTAAGGAGGATGACTTAACCTATTGAGGAGGATGACTTAACTTATTAAGGAGGATGACTTAACCTATTGAGGAGGATGACAACCTATAGAGTAGGATGACAACCTATTGTGGAGGATGACAACTTATTAAGGAGGATGACAACTATTGAGGAGGATGACAACTTATTAAGGAGGATGACTTAACCTATAGAGTAGGGATGACTTAACCTATTGAGATGATGACTCAACCTATTGAAGTTACTTAACCTATTGAGGGAGGATGACTTAACTATTAAGGAGGATGACTTAACCTATTGAGGAGGATGACAACAGTAAGGAGGATGACAACCTATAGATGGGATGACAACCTATTGAGGAGGATGACAACTTATTAGGAGGATGACAACCTATAGAGTAGGATGACAACCTATTGAGGAGGATGACAACTTATTAAGGAGGATGACAACCTATAGAGTAGGATGACAACCTATTGAGGAGGATGACAACTTATTAAGGAGGATGACTTAACCTATTGAGGAGGATGACAACCTATTGAGGGGAGGATGACAACTTATTAAGGAGGATGACTCAACCTATTGAGGGAGGATGACTTAACCTATTGAGGAGAATGAGCAACTTATTAAGGAGGATGACAACCTATAAGTGGGATGACTTAACCTATTGAGGAGGATGACAACTATTGGGAGGATGACAACCTATTGAGGAGGATGACAGCAATGGGAGGATGATCAACCTATAGAGTAGGATGACTCAACCTATTGAGGGAGGATGACGAGCTATTGGAGGATGACAACCTATTGGGGAGGATAACAACCTATAAGTGGGATGACAACCTATTGAGGAGGATGACAACTTGTGGAGGATGACAACGGGAGGATGACAACCTATAGAGTGGGACAACCTATTGAGGAGGATGACTTAGCAATAGGAGGATGACAACCTGTGAGGAGGATGACAACCTATTGAGGAGGATGATTAACTATTAAGGAGGATGACTTACCTGTGAGAGGATGACAACCTATAAGTAGGATGACTTAACCTATTGAGGAGGATGACTTAACCTATTGAAGGATGACAACCTATGAGGGATGACTTAACCTATAGAGTAGGATGACTTAACCTATTGAGGGAGGATGACAACATTAAGGAGATGACTTAACCTATTGAGGAGGATGACAACAGTAAGGAGGATTACTTGGCTATTGAGGTGAAGCAACCTATGGGTAGGATGACAACCTATTGAGGAGGATGACTTAACATTAAGGAGGATGACAACCTATTGAGTACGATGACAACCTATAGAGTAAGATGACTCAACTATTGAGGAGGATGACTTAACTTATTAAGGAGGATGACAACCTATGGGGAGGATGAGCAACCTATGAGGATGACAGCTATGGAGGATGACTTAACATATTAGGATGATAACCTATTGAGGAGGATGACAACCTATTGAGGAGGATGACTTAACCTATGGAGTAAGATGACTTAACCTATGGAGAGGATGACTTAAACTTATTGAGGAGGATGACTTAACTTATTAAGGAGGATGACTTAACCTATTGAGTACGATGACAACCAGAGTGAGATCTAACCTATTGAGGAGGATGACTTAACTTATTAAGGAGGATGACTTAACTTATTAAGGAGGATGACTTAACTTATTAAGGAGGATGACTTAACTTATTAAGGAGGATGACTTAACTTATTAAGGAGGATGGCTTAACCTATTGAGGAGGATGACTTAACCTATTGAGAAGGATGACTTAACCTATTGAGGAGGATGACTTAACCTATAGAGTAGGATGACTTAACCTATTGAGGAGGATGACTTAACTTATTAAAGAGGATGACTTAACCTATTGAGGAGGATGACTTAACCTATAGACTAAGATGACTTAACTTATTAAGGAGGATGGCTTAACCTATTGAGGAGGATGACTTAACCTATTGAGAAGGATGACTTAACCTATAGAGGAGGATGACAACTATTAGAGGATGACTTAACTATTGACGAGGATGACTTAACCTATAGGAGTAGGATGACTTAACCTATTGAGAGGATGACTTAATTATTAAGGAGGATGACTTAACCTATAGAGTAGGATGACTTATATAGATTGGATCTAACTTATTAAGGAGGATGACTTAACCTATTGAGGAGGACTTAACCTATTGAGGAGGACTTAACCTATAGAGTAGGATGACTTAGCCTATTGAGGAGGATGACTTAACTTATTAAGGAGGATGACTTAACCTATTGAGGAGGGTGACAACCTATAGAGTAGGATGACTTAACCTATTGAGGAGGATGACTTAACCTATTGAGAAGGATGACTTAACCTATTGAGGAGGATGACTTAACCTATAGAGTAGGATGACTTAACCTATTGAGGAGCATGACTTAACTTATTAAAGAATAGACTTAACCTACTGGAGGAGGATGACTTAACCTATAGAGTAGGATGACTTAACCTATTGAGGAGGATGACTTAACTTATTAAGGAGGATGACTTAACCTATGAGGAGGATGACTAACCTAGAGAATGACTTAACCTATTGAAGAGGATGACTTAACTTATTAAGGAGGATGACTTCACTCAACACACACCTCCCTCTTCTGCTCCCTTCTTCTCTACAGTTGTTACTGATACTGTAAGTAGCAGATACACAACACACAACACTTCCTCTTTCTGTTTCCTTTCTACAGTTGTTACTGATATACTGTAAGTAGCAGACATACCAACACACAACACCTCCTCTTCTGCTCCTTCTACAGTTGTTACTGATATACTGTAAGTATACATATACCAACACACAACACCTCCCTCTTCTGCTCCTTCACAGTTGTTACTGATATACTGTGCAGCAGACATACCACACACACACACCTCTTTCTGCTCCTTCTACAGTTAATGATATACCGTAAGTAGCAGACATACCAACACACAACACCTCCCTCTTCTGCTCCTTCTACAGTTGTGCCACTAATATACCAAGTAGCAGACACAACACACAACACCTCCCTTCTGCTCCTTCTACAGTTGTTACTGATATACTGTAAGTAGCAGACATACCAACACACAACACCTTCCTCTGCTCTTCTACAGTTGTTACTGATATACTGTAAGCAGACATACCAACACACAACACTTCCCTCTTCTGCTCCCTTCTACAGTTACTGATATACTGCAAGTAGCAGACATACTCAACACACAACACCTCCCTCTTCTGTTCCTTCTCACAGTTGTTACTGATATACTGTAAGAAGTGGCATACCAACACACAACACCTCCCTTCTGCCCCCTTCTCAGTTGTTACCGATATACCGTAAGTAGCAGACATACCAACACACAACACCTCCCTCTTTCTGTTTCCTCTCAGCTATACTGATATACTGTAAGTGCAGACATACCAACACACAACACCTCTTTCTGTCTTCTTCCTCTACAGTTGTTACTGATATACCGTGCAGCAGACATACCAACACACAACACCTCCCTTCTGGGTTCTTCTACAGTTGTTACTGATATACTGTAAGTAGCAGACATACCAAACACACAACACCTCCCTCTTCTGTTCTTCTGGTTGCTTGTTACTGATATACTGTAAGTAGCAGATATACCACACAAACACCTCCCTCTTTCTGCTCCTCTCTACAGTTGTTACTCGATATAATGTAAGTAGCAGACATACCAACACACAACACCTCTTCTGCTCCTTCTACAGTTGTTACTGATATAACACTGTAAGTAGCAGACATACCAACACAACACTCCCTTCTGCTCCTTCTACAGTTGTTACTGATATACTGCAGCAGACATACCAACACACAACACCTCCCTCTTCTCAGCCCTCAGCAGCGTTACTGATATACTGTAAGTAGCAGACATAAATTCAACACACAACACCTCTCTTCTGTTCTTCTCACAGTTGTTACTGATATATCGTAAGTAGCAGACATACCAACACACAACACCTCCCTCTTCTGCTCCTTTCCTACAGTTGTTACTGATATACTGTAAGTAGCAGACATACCACACAACACCTCCCTCTTCTGCTCCTTCCAGAAGTTGTTACTGATATACTGTAAGTAGCAGACATACTAACACACAACACCTCCTTCTGTTCTTCTACAGTTGCTACTGATATGCTGTAAGTAGCAGACATACCAACACAATAACACCTCCTCTTCTGCTCCTTCTACAGTTGTTACTGATATACTGTAAGTAGCAGACATACCAACACCAAACACCTCCTCTCTGCTCCTTCACAGTTGTTGTTACTGATATACTGTAAGTAGCAGACACATACCAACACACAACACCTCCCCTTCTGGTCCTTCTGTAGTTGTTACTGATATACTGTAAGTAGCAGACATACCAACACACAACACCTCCTCTTCTGCTCCTTCTACAGTTGTTACTGATACACTGTAAGTAGGCAGACATACCAACACACAACACCTCCTCTTCTGCTCCTTCTACAGTTGTTACTGATATACTGTAAGTAGCAGACACTCAACACACAACACCTCCCTCTTTCTGCTCCTTCACAGTTGTTACGATATACTGTAAGTAGCAGACATACCAACACACAACACCTCCCTCTTTCTGCCCCTTCTAAGAAGAAACATTGATATACTGTAAGTAGTAGACATACCAACACACAACACCCTCTTCTGCTCCCTTCCAGCAGTTGTTACTGATATACTGTAAGTAGCAGACATACCAACACAACACTTCCCTCTTCTCTGCTCCTTCTACAGTTGTTGCTCGATATACCAAAGCAGCAGACATGGGCCCAACACACAACACCTCCCCTTCTGCTCCCTTCCACAGTTGTTACTGATATACTGGGTAGCAAGACATACCAACACACAACACCTCCCTTCTGCTCCTTCTACAGTTGTTACTGATATACTGTGCAGCAGACATACCCAACACACAACACCTCCCTCTTCTGTTCTTTCCCACAGTTGTTACTGATATACTGTAAAGTAGCAGACACATACTAACACACAACACCTCCCTCTTCTGCCCCTCTACAGTTGTTACTGATATACTGGTGCAGCAGACATACCAACACACAACACTCCCTCTTCTGCTCCTTTTCTACAGTTATTGTTACTGATATACTGTAAGTAGCAGACATACCAACACACAACACCTCCCTCTTCTGGTTCTTCTACAGTTGTTACTGATATACGTAAGTAGCAGACATACCAACACACAACACCTCCTCTTTCTGCTCCTTCTCATGTTACTGATATACTGTAAGTAGCAGACATACCAACACACAACACCTCCTCTGTCTTTCTACAGTTGTTACTGATATACTGTAAGTAGCAGACACATACCAACACACAACACCTCCTCTTCTGCTCCTTCTCTACAGTTGTTACTGATATACTGTAAGTACATACCAACACTCAACACCTCCTTCTGCTCCTTTTCTACAGTTGTTACTGATATACTGTGTTAAGTAGACATACCAACACACAACACCTCCCTCTTCTGTTCTTCTACAGTTGTTACTGATATACTGTAAGTAGCAGACATACCAACACACAACACCTCCTCTTCTGCTCCTTTCTACAGTTGTTACTGATATACTGTAAGTAGCAGACATAACAACACACAACACCTCCCTCTTTTCTGCTCCTTTCTCTACAGTTGTTACTGATATACTGTAAGTAGCAGACATACCAACACATAACACCTCCTCTTTCTGGGCTCCCTTCACAGTTGTTACTGATATCCTGTAAGTAGCAGACATACCACACAACACCTCCCTCTTCTGTTCTCTACAGTTGTTACTGATATACTGTAAGTAGCAGACACATACCAACACACAACACCTCCTCTTCTGCTCCTTCTCTACAGTTGTTACTAGATATACTGTAAGTAGCAGACATACCAACACACAACACCTCCCTCTTCTGTTCTTCCACAGTTGTTACCGATATACTGTAAGTAGCAGACATACCAACACACAACATTCTCCCTCTTCTGCTCCCTTCTACAGTTGTTACTGATATACTGTAAGTAGCAGACATACCAACACACAACACCTCCTCTTCTGCTCCTTCTGGTAGTTGTTACTGATATACTGTGGCAGCAGACATACCAACACACAACACCTCCTCTTTCTGCTCCTTCTACAGTTGTTACTGATATACCTGTAAGTAGCAGACATACCCAACACACAACACCTCCCTCTTCTGTTCTTCTTCCCACAGTTGTTACCGATATACTGTAAGCAGCAGGACATACCAACACACACAACATTCTCCCTCTTCTGGGTTCTTAAGCAGTTGTTACTGATACTGTAAGCAGACACACCAACACACAACACCTCCCTCTCTGCTCCTTCACAGTTGTTACTGATATACCTCCGTAAGTAGCAGACATACCCAACACACAACACCTCCCTCTTCTGCTCCTTCTATAGTTGTTACTGATATACTGTAAGCAGCAGAGACACCAACACTCAACACCTCCTCTTCTACCTCTTCCTCTACAGTTGTTATTGATATACTGTAAGTAGCAGACATACTAACACACAACACCTCCTCTTTCTCTGTTCTTCCAGTTGTTACTGATATACTGTTAGTAGCAGACATAACAACACACAACACCCTCCCTCTTTCTGTCTTCTACAGTTGTTACTCGATATAATGTAAGAAGCAGACATACTAACACACAACACCTCCCTCTTTCTGGCTCCCTCTTACAGTTGTTACTGATATACTGTAAGTAGCAGACATACCAACACACAACACCTCCCTCTTTCTGTTCTCTCTACAGTTGTTACTGATATACCGTAAGTAGCAGACATACCAACACACAACACCTCCCTCTTCTGCTCCTCTATAGTTGTTAATATACTGTAAGTAGCAGACATACCAACACTCAACACCTCCCTCTTTCTGCTCCTTCACAGTTGTTACTGATATACCGTAAGCAGACATACTAACACACAACACCTCCCCTTTCTTGCTCCTTCTGTAGTTGTTACTGATATACTGTTAGTAGCAGACACACCCAACACACAACATTCCTCCTCTGCTCCTCTACAGTTGTTACTGATATACTGTAAGTAGCACATACTAACACACAACACCTCCCTCTTCTGTCTTTCCCCACAGTTGTTACTTTGACGTATACTGTAAGTAGTATACCAACACACAACACCTCCTTCTGTTCCTTTCCACAGTTGTTACTGATATACTGTAAGTAGCAGACATACCAACATCATCAACACCTCCTTCAAAGTTCTTCTACAATATTATATAATGTAAGTAGCAGACATACCAAACACAACACCTCTTCTGTCTTCCCTAATAGTTGTTACTGATATACCAAAGAAAATATACCAACACACAACACCTCCCTTCTGCTCCTCTTCTCTACAGTTGTTACTGAGAATGTAAAGTAGCAGACACAACAACACAACACCTCTGCTCCTTTCACAGTTGTTACTGATATACCGTAAGTAGCAGACATACCAAACACACACAACACACCTCCCCCTTCTGTTGCCCCTACAGTTGTTTAATGACTATACCTGTAAGTAGCAGACATACCAACACACAACACTCCCTCTTCTGCTCCTTCTAGAAGGCTACATTGATATACTGTAAGTAGCAGACATACCTGCAACACACAACACCTCCCTTCTGCTCCCTTCTAGAAGTTGTTACTGATATACTGTAAGCAGTAAGACATACCAAACACACAACACCTCCTTCCTTCTGTAGTTATTGTTGCTACTGATATACTTTGTAAGTAGCAGACATTGCACTTAACAACACACAACACCTCCCTCTTCTGCTCCTTCTACAGTTGTTACTGATATACCGTAAGTAGCAGACATACCAACACACAACACCCCTTCTGCTCCTTCTACAGTTGTTATATGATATACTGTAAGCAGCAGACATACCAACACACAACACCTCCTCTGCTCCTCTACAGTTGTTACTGATATACTGTAGCAGCAGACATACCTACCTTCTGTTCTTCTACAGTTGTTACTGATATACTGTAAGTAGCATTATTACCAACACCTAACATTCCTCTTCTGCTCCTTCTACAGTTGTTACTGATATACTGTAAGTAGCAGATATACCAACACACAACACTCTTCTGCCCTCTGTAGTTGTTACTGATATACTGTAAGTAGCAGATATACCAACACACACAACACCTCCCCTCTTTCTGCCCTTCTCACAGTTGTTACTGATATACTGTGCGGCAGACATACCAACACACAACACCTCCCTCTTCTCTGCTCCTTCCTCTACAGTTGTTACTGGGATATACCGTAAGCAGCAGACATACCAAACACACACAACACCCTCCCCTTCTTACCCTTTCCTACAGTTGTTACTGATACACTGTAAGTAGCATACCAACACACAACACCTCCTCTTCTGCTCCTTCTCAAGAAGAAAATACTGACATAATGTGGGCAGCAGACACATACTAACACACAACACCTCCCTCTTTCTGGGTTCTTTCTACAGTTGTTACTGATATACTGTAAGTAGCAGACATACCAACACACAACACCTCCTCTTCTGTCTTCTACAGTTGTTACTGATATACTGTAAGTAGCAGACATACCCAACACACAACACCTCCCTCTTTCTGTTCTTCTACAGTTGTTACTGATATACTGTAAGTAGCAGACATACCTGGGGTAACACACAACACCTCCCCTTCTGCTCCCTTCTACAGTTGTTACTGATATACTGTAAGTAGCAGACATACTAAACACACAACACCTCCCTCTTTCTGCTCCTTCTACAGTTGTTACTGATATACTGTAAGTATACACATACCAACACACAACACCTCCCTCTTCTGCTCCTTCTACAGTTGTTACTGATATACTGCAAGTAGCAGACATACCAACACACAACACCTCCCTTCTGCTCCTTCTAGAAGTTAGCTATCGATATACTGTAAGTAGCAGACATACCAACACACAACACCTCCCCTCTGCTCCTTCTACAGTTGTTACTGATATACCGTAAGTAGCAGACATACCAACACTCAACACCTCCCCTTCTGCTCCTTCCTACAGTTGTTACTGATATACCGTAAGCAGTGACATACCAACACACAACACCTCCCTCTGTTCTTCACAAAGTTGTTACTGACAGCTGTAAGCAGCAGACATACCAACACACAACACACCTCCCTCTTCTGCTCCTTCTACAGTTGTTACTGATATACTGTAAGAAAGCAGACATAACAACACACAACACCTCCCTCTTCTGTTCTTCTACAGTTGTTACTGATATACTGTAAGTAGACATACCAACACAACACCTCCCTCTTTCTGCTCCTTCCACAGTTGTTAGCTGATATACTGTAAGCAGCAGACATACCCAACACACAACACTCCTCCTCTCTGGTTCTTCCACAGTTGTTACTGATATACTGTGCAGTATATACCAACACACAACACCTCCCTCTTCTGCTCCTTCACAGTTGTTACTGATATACTGTAAGTAGCAGACATACTAACACACAACACCTCCCTCTTCTGCTCCCTTCTAGTTGTTACTGATATACTGTAAGTAGCAGACATAACACACAACACCCTTCTGAAGCAGCTACTGATATACTGTAAGTAGCAGACATACCAACACCAACACCTCCTCTTTCTGCTTTTCTACAGCAGCTGATATACTGTAAGTAGCAGACATACCAGCACACAACACCTCCCTCCTTCTGCTCCTTCTACAGTTGTTACTGATATACTGTAAGTAGCAGATATACCTAACACACAACACCTCCTCTTCTGCCCCTTTCCCAGTTGTTACTGATATACTGTGTTACATTATACCAACACTCAACACCTCCCCTTCTGCTCCTTCTACAGTTGTTACTGATATACTGTAAGTAGCAGACATACCAACACACAATTCTCCCTCTTCTGCTCCTTCTACAGTTGTTACTGATATACTGTAAGTAGCAGACATACCAACACACAACACCTCCCTCTTCTGCTCCTTCTATAGTTGTTACTGATATACTGTAAGTAGCAGACATACCAACACTCAACACCTCCCTCTTCTGCTCCTTCTACAGTTGTTACTGATATACTGTAAGTAGCAGACATACTAACACACAACACCTCCCTCTTCTGCTCCTTCTGTAGTTGTTACTGATATACTGTTAGTAGCAGACATAACAACACACAACACCTCCCTCTTCTGCTCCTTCTACAGTTGTTACTGATATACTGTAAGTAGCAGACATACTAACACACAACACCTCCCTCTTCTGCTCCTTCTACAGTTGTTACTGATATACTGTAAGTAGCAGACATACCAACACACAACACCTCCCTCTTCTGCTCCTTCTACAGTTGTTACTGATATACTGTAAGTAGCAGACATACCAACACACAACACCTCCCTCTTCTGCTCCTTCTACAGTTGTTACTGATATACTGTAAGTAGCAGACATACCAACACACAACACCTCCCTCTTCTGCTCCTTCTACAGTTGTTACTGATATACTGTAAGTAGCAGACATACCAACACACAACACCTCCCTCTTCTGCTCCTTCTACAGTTGTTACTGATATACTGTAAGTAGCAGACATACCAACACACAACACCTCCCTCTTCTGCTCCTTCTACAGTTGTTACTGATATACTGACATACCAACACACAACACCTCCCTCTTCTGCTCCTTCTGTAGTTGTTACTGATATACTGTAGCAGACATACCAACACACAACACCTCCCTCTTCTGCTCCTTCTACAGTTGTTACTGATATACTGTAAGTAGCAGACATACCAACACACAACACCTCCCTCTTCTGCTCCTTCTACAGTTGTTACTGATATACTGTAAGTAGCAGACATACCAACACACAACACCTCCCTCTTCTGCTCCTTCTGTAGTTGTTACTGATATACTGTAAGTAGCAGACATAAAGGTGAAAAAAAATACTCTTGTGGGGTTGTATTGTACCTGCTAATGGCTTAAGTTAAGAGAAAAACTCCTCAGGGGAATCATTGAGAATCCCCAGTAAGATCTATTGTGACCTGTCAGTGTTGATCGGACGGTGAGACGTGGAGGGTCAGCTTTAACAGAACCCTGACTCACTGGTCATGCCAGGTGGGGGGAGGAGGGCGGGTATTGGCTAAGTACACGGGTGATATCTTTGACACTGAGGCCATATAAAGTGGGAGAGATTACATGTTCTGTTTGGTTGGAGAAGTGTTCTGTGATCCTTTGAACATAAGAACAAGAACATAAGAATGTGGGATACTGCAGGAGGCCGACTGGCCCATACAGGGCAGATCCCTTTCACACCCATCCCAGCACTTCCATGTGCCTATCCAACTTCGTCTTGAAGCTCCCTAGCGTCCCCGATCCTACTATAGCACTCGGTAGCCTATTCCACATATCCACAACTCTATTACCAAACCAGTGCTTGCCTATATCCTTTCTGAATCGGAATTTATCTAATTTAAAGCCATTTGTTCTAGTTATTTCGTTATTACTGAGCTTCAGAACATCTTCCATTTTACCCTTGTTAATCCCACTTACCCACTTGTACACCCCTATCATATCTCCCCTAACTCTACGCCTCTCTAATGAATGTAAGCCTAAGCTTTTCAGTCTTTCTTCATATGGAAGGTTTCTAATATTATGGATCATTTTTGTCATTCTTCTTTGTACTCTCTCCAAAGAATCTATCTCCATTCTATAATAAGGACACCAGAACTGAACCGCATAATCCATGTGTGGCCTCACTAATGCTAGGTAAAGTTTCAAGATAACGTCAGCAGTTCTGTTACTCACAGACCTAGATATGAAACTGAGGTTATAATTATAAAGTTAGGGGGATAACGTTTAGTCACGTACAGAATGAACACTGTGACACCTATTTTCTCGGTAGGGCTGTCAAAATGCTTCGTCCGTTGTCATATTTTCTCACAATTTTTGTATAGATAGTTCTTTGATTGACTGTAGTGCTTAATACAGATGCATAGTTTATCACGGTCACTGTAACATTGCTGTGTGACCAAGTGGAGGAGTTAACATGTAAACCGAGTGAAGTTATGTTGAATAATAATCATAGCCTCGAGGTTTGTCACTGCAAGGCGATGATCCCTCGAAAACAATAACATAAAACATACGTGTTATAATTGCACTTAGTTGGTGTTAATTGGTCATTTATTACCTGTAACTGAATTCATTAAGATTTTATGTATATTAATAGACCTGAAGAGTGTGGTATGTGACCCTTAGCCTGATGTGTGGCCTTCGTGCAATAGCTACCGGGTAAAGTGAATGAATAATACACGCGTATGTAAATCCCAAATGAATGTAGATCACTGTTGTGTTACTCGGTGGGTGAACGTGTTGAGTGGGCGAGTGTGACTATATTAATAATTATAGACCCGAAGCTGATTGATGAAGCAATATTCCGGTTGACAATTGATAATAATACCAATTATTAATTTTCTTGCTTTCAGACCAGTTCAAACTGGTGGTGCTATTTTGGTTGTTGAGCTGCGTTGTTATGTTTACCTATACTGTAGTACTGTGCAGATGTGTTCACCTCGCCTGGCCTCAGTATCATAAGAACATAAGAACATAAGAAAATATGGAGTCTGCAATAGGCCGGTTGGCCTGTGCATGGCAGCTCCTGTCGAGAGTTACTACCACTCTCTATCATCCATGAATCTATCTAGCCTCCTTTTGAAACTTTCCAGAGTTCCCGCACTTACTACAAAGTTGCTAAGCTTGTTCCACTCGTCCACCACCCTATTTGTGAACCAGTTTCTTCCTATCTCCCTCCTAAACCTAAACTTATCCAACTTGAATCCGTTGCTCCGAGTCCTATCCTGCTCGGATATTATAAGAACTTTATCTATATCCCCTTTATTGATTCCTTTCACCCACTTAAATACTTCTATCATATCTCCCCGCACTCTTCGTCTTTCTAGGGAATGCAAGTTAAGTTTCTTTAACCTATCCTGATATGGAAGGTTTCTAAGTCCCGGAATCATTTTTGTCATTCTTCGCTGCACCGACTCTAGTGAATTTATATCCATTCTATAATAGGGGCACCAGAACTGAACCGCATAATCGAGGTGCGGCCTAACTAGCGCAAGATATAGATGCAATAAGACCTCTGCACTCTTGTTACTTACACTTCTAGATATAAAACCCAATACTCTGTTTGCCTTATTTCGAACATTAACGCACTGTTTTCTAGGCCGTAGGTCCGGGCTTACAAGTACACCTGGCCTCAGTGTGTGTCGTCACCTGGCCTCAGTATGTCGTCACCTGGCCTCAGTATGTCGTCACCTGGCCTCAGTATCACCTGGCCTCAGTATCACCCGGCCTCAGTATGTCGTCACCTGGCCTCAGTATGTCGTCACTTGGCCTCAGTATCACCTGGCCTCAGTATGTCGTCACCTGGCCTCAGTATGTCGTCACCTGGCCTCAGTATGTCGTCACCTGGCCTCAGTATGTCGTCACCTGGCCTCAGTATGTCGTCACCTGGCCTCAGTATGTCGTCACCTGGCCTCAGTTTGTCGTCACCTGGCCTCAGTATGTCGTCACCTGGGCCGACTCTCCAGATTACGTTGTTAAAAGTAATGTTAAAGATTTAGGTTATCTAAATTATTTCTGCTTGATTGGATTTATTTTTATTTATTTTATATTTTATTACTTTTTTGCAATTTGTGTTAATTAGAGTTCATTAAAATCTTGATAAATGTACTGTATTGGTTATTGAGGGTGATTAGTTGTGTTAGATTGGTTGTTAAGGGTGATTAGTTATGATATTGGTTACTAAGGGTGATTAGTCTAGTGGGAATAGAGATTGTTAATATCTATATACCATTTATTAGTGTATCTCCCTTACCCAGACACTTATAATTGCTAATTAACCAAACCCCCCACCACCACCCCTCCCCCACCCATTACCCCCACCCCTCCCATCATCCTCCCCCTCCCCCAACTTTAATGTTCCTCACCTGTACCGGTTTTTTTTTACGGGGAATAGCCCACCAGGGCACAGGTCATCGACCCACAACGGGGCCTAAGGGACAAAAAAAAATAAGAGTAAAAGGAAATTAAAAGTATTAAAGAAAAAAAGTTATATTAATCTACACCACGAAGATGCCGGAAAACCAGCTTTTTGAAGTGAGACAGATTGTATAAGTATGGAAACACAGAAGAAGGCTGTGTGAGGAAAGAGGGTGGTCCTATAACGGGTTATTCAAGTGTGACCGACATCCACACAGAAACAGTGAGCACCGCGGGCAAGACTAGTGTTATGAGCCCACGGCCTTGCCGGCGGTACACAGGATCCCAAATCTGCCGAACATTGCCCGTTAAAGTACCTGTAAAGGAGAGAGAGAGTGAAGCAACATTGCGGTGAAGAGAAAGGGAAGAAAGATTGTCGACTAAAGGAAGAGAGGCAATAAGACGGAATGCCTTTGATTCCACCCTATCTAACAGTTGGACAGAAGAAGAGCCACCCCAGATATGAGAGCATTATTCCAAGTTAGGACGCATGAATCCCTAATATGCTTGAAGCAACTGCTCAGGAGTGAAGTAGCTACGGCATCTGCACAGCTTTCCCAGCTTTCTGGAGGCAGTTTTAGCAATGTTGAGGATGTGTGGCTTCCATGACATATTAGAGGAAATGGTGAGGCCTAGCATATCTATTTTAGAATTTGGCAGAATGGTTGTGTCCTGAAATGTGAATGGTGGGAGGATCATCTAATTTGGAAAGTGTAATTGGTAAATACTGAGTTTTATTACTATTGAATTTAACCAAATTTCTACCTACCCATTCGGAAATGCTGCACAGAACTGTGTGTGTGGTGAGGGTGTGTGTGTGGTGAGTAGGTGTGTGTGGTGAGTAGGTGTGTGTGGTGTGACGAGGGTGTGTGTGTGTTGTGGTGAGGGTGTGTGTGTGTGGTGTGGTGAGGGGGTGTGTGTGTGTGTGGTGTGGTGAGGGTGCGTGTGGTGTGGTGAGGGTGTGTGTGTGTGTGTATGTGTTAGGTATGAGTGTGGTGTGTGTGTGTGTTAGGTATGAGTGTGGTGAGGAGGTGTAGTGGGCGAGGTAGGCGAGTCAGCTGTAAGAGCGCCTCATGTTCTGTTGACCTTGGGAGGCACAGCACTAACTGCACCTTACTCCCCACTCTTCCCCTCCCCCCCTCTCTTACGTGATTCCTCCTCCACCCATAACCTCCACCCATAACCTCCCCCCCTCCACCCATAACCTCCCCCCCTCCACCCATAACCTTTCCCCTCCTCCCATTCTATGGCAACGACTACCTGTACAGTCGTTACAGAGTACACTTGTCTCGTGCGGGGGTAAAGACGTTGTCCGCATTTCTGGAGTGTGAAATTGTCACTCAAAAGGGGGGGGGGGTTTCGCCAGTATTGAGAGGTCGGGGAAAGTGGGAGTCAAAAAACAAGCAGGTCCTGGGAAGTAAAATTGGTTACTCAGGACAAGGGGTGAAACAGGACCAGGGAAGGGTAGGTTTAAATGTATACTATACAAACAGTAGGAGCGTTAGAATTCAGGGCAGGATGCAAATGCATTACAGGAGGATCTAAATAAACTGCAGGGGTGGTCTGAAAAATGGCAAATGAAATTCAACACCAGCAAGTGCAGCGTACTTAATATTGGAAGAACAAATACTTATAATGTATACAGCCTGAACAACATCAACCTAGAGAAATCGACTTGTGAAAGAGACCTAGGGGTACTTGTAAGCCCGGACCTACGGCCTAGAAAACAGTGCGTTAATGTTCGAAATAAAGCAAACAGAGTATTTGGTTTTATATCTAGAAGTGTAAGTAACAAGAGCGCAGAGGTCTTATTGCAACTATATCTTGCGCTAGTTAGGCCGCACCTCGATTATGCGGTTCAGTTCTGGTGCCCCTATTATAGAATGGATATAAATTCACTAGAGTCGGTGCAGCGAAGAATGACAAAAATGATTCAGGGACTTAGAAACCTTCCATATCAGGATAGGTTAAAGAAACTTAACTTGCATTCCCTAGAAAGACGAAGAGTGCGGGGAGATATGATAGAAGTATTTAAGTGGGTGAAAGGAATCAATAAAGGGGATATAGATAAAGTTCTTATAATATCCGAGCAGGATAGGACTCGGAGCAACGGATTCAAGTTGGATAAGTTTAGGTTTAGGAGGGAGATAGGAAGAAACTGGTTCACAAATAGGGTGGTGGACGAGTGGAACAAGCTTAGCAACTTTGTAGTAAGTGCGGGAACTCTGGAAAGTTTCAAAAGGAGGCTAGATAGATTCATGGATGATAGAGAGTGGTAGTAACTCTCGACAGGAGCTGCCATGCACAGGCCGACCGGCCTATTGCAGACTCCTTATTTTCTTATGTTCTTATGTTCTTAAATAAAATAGACTTGCTGAGAGCCGTTGTATGTACCAAGAATGTAGACGTCATAGCAATCACCGAAACTTGGATGAATCTGGCGAGCAAAATTTTTTTATCAGAGTACCACATAGAAGGGTACAACGTTTTTCACAAGGACAGGGTGAAATAGGAACCGAGTCTGTATGGGTAGAAATCACGGAAGGAAGAGAAAATCTAATTATGGGAGTGATATACAGGCCCCCAAGTCTTGGGAAAGAAGCAGCTCAGCCCAAAGGCAGGAAATGAGAAAGGCAGCAAAATGTAACAACCTGTGCATTATGGGGGATTTCAACTTCAGAAATATTGACTGGGACAACATTATAGGTGACTATGAATCTGAAGACTTCCTAGACGCAGTACAGGACAATTTTTTGAAACAACTAATTACAGAACCTACTAGAGGTGACAATATATTAGACCTAGTATTAACAAATAAAGGAAATATTGTCAGAGATATCACAGTAGGGGAAGAACTAGGTAACAGTGATCACAGAGAAATCAGGTTCACCCTAAATTGGGAAACGAAAAACAATGACAATATGGTCAGAGTCCCAAGCTTTCGGTTGGCGGATTATCAGGGGTTAAGAAGGTACCTAGGTGAGGTCACCTGGGAACAGTCAGGTCAGTCCCCAGTAGGAAAGAGTGAGGTCACAGATGACTATAATATATTCACTAGTATACTACGTAAAGCACAAGAACAGAATATACCATACAGAAAAATTAGGTCAAATAAGAATGACCAGAAAACTTAAACATGACATAGGAATAAAGAAAGGAATTTTTAAGAAATTAAAGGGAGGGGAGGAGCAGCTCAGAAATAGGTATAATGAACTATCTAGGAATGTTAAGAAAAATGTAAGGAATGCAAAGAGAGACTATGAAATCAGAATAGCAAGAGAATTCAAGGCGAATCCCAAGGGATTTTTCCAGGTATATAGAACAAAGGTCAAGGACAAAGTTGGGCCTTTAAAGCCAAGGAGGGGGGGAGTGATAAATGGCAGTGAAGAAATAAGCAAAGCATTGAACAGCTACTTTTTATCAGTTTTCACAGAAGAAATTCACGAGGAAATTCCAGAGGTGGAACTGATATTTAGGGGAAAGGAAGAAGAGAAATTAAAGAATATCACTATCAGAAAAGAGGATGTTCTTAAGAGGATAAATGAACTAAAGACAAAATCCCCAGGGCCGAATGAAATTTCCCCTCGAGGCTTGAAAGAGTGTAGGGAACAGATTAGCGGACCCCTAGTAAATTTATATACAAAGTCATTAGACACGGGAGTTGTGCCAGACTTGTGGAAACAGGCAAATGTAGTACCCTTATTCAAAAAGGGAGACAGAGCATCAGCGTCAAATTACCGGCCGGTCAGTTTGACGTCAGTAGTGGGGAAATTTCTTGAATCCATTATAGCAAATAGCATCCGATCGCATTTAGAGAAAAGCAAATTAATCTACGATTCTCAACATGGGTTTACAAAGGGAAAATCTTGTTTAACAAATATGCTGACGTTTTTTAGGAAAGTCTTCGAGGTAGTAGATAATGACGAAAATTGCGATGTTATTTACTTAGACTTTAGCAAAACGTTTGACAGTACCGCTTCAGAGGCTTCTGAGAAAAGTTAAGGCTCATGGTATCGAGGGGGAAGTTTTAAATTGGATAAAATCATGGCTCACCGATAGAACGCAGAGGGTCAGCGTAGATGGTGTTAAATCTGAGTTGGGCTGTGTAACCAGTGGGGTTCCCCAGGGGTCAGTACTAGGCCCACTCTTGTTCATTATCTACATAAACGATCTAGATACTGGGATCAGCAGTGACATAGCAAGTTTGCGGATGACACCAAAATAGGGTGGCAGATTAATTCAGGGCATGCAAATGCTCTACAGGAGGATTTAAATAACTGCAGGGGTGGCCAGAAAAATGATTAATGAAATTCAACACCAGCAAGTGCAGCGTACTCAATATTGGAAGAACAAATACTGTCAATGTATACAGCCTTAACAACATCAACCTAGAGAAGTCGACTTGTGAAAAAGACTTAGGGGTACTTGTAAGCCCGGACCTATGGCCTAGAAAACAGTGCGTTCGAAATAAGGCAAACAGAGTATTAGGTTTTATATCTAGAAGTGTAAGTAATAAGAGTGCAGAGGTCTTATTGCAACTATATCTTGCGCTAGTCAGGCCGCACCTCGATTATGGGATTCAGTTCTGGTGCCCTTATTATAGAATGGATATCAATTCACTGGAGTCGGTGCAGCGAAGAATGACAAAAATGATTCCGGGACTTAGAAACCTTCCATATCAGGATAGGTTAAAGAAACTTAACTTGCATTCCCTAGAAAGACGAAGAGTGCGGGGAGATATGATAGAAGTATTTAAGTGGGTGAAAGGAATCATTAAAGGGGAGATAAAGTTCTTATAATATCCGAGCAGGATAGGACTCGCAGCAACGGATTTAAGTTGGTTAAGTTTAGGTTTAGGAGGGAGATAGGAAGGAACTGGTTCACTAATAGGGTGGTGGACGAGTGGAACAAGCTTAGCAACTTTGTAGTAAGTGCTGGAAAGTTTTAAAGGGAGGCTACATAGATTCATGGATGATAGAGTGGTAGTAACTCTCGACAGGAGCTGCCATGCACCCGCCTATTGCAGACTCCTTATGTTCTTATAACCTTCCTCCTCTCTTTTTCTTCTCTCTCTTTCTCCTCTCTCTTTTCTCCTCTCTTTTTCTCCCCCCTCTCTTTTTTCCCCTTCTCTCTTTTTCTCCCCCTCTCTCTTTCCTCCCGCTCTCTTTTTCTCCCCTCTCTCTTTTTCTCCCCCTCTCTTTTTTCTCCCCCTCTTTTTTTCTCCCCCTCTCTTTTTCTCCCCTCTCTCTTTTTTCCCCTCTCTATTTTTCTTCCCCTCTCTCTCCCTCTCTCTTTTTCTCCCCTCTCTCTTTTCTCTCTCTTTTTCTCCCCCTCTCTTTTCTCCCTCTCTTTTTCTCCCCCTCTCTTTTCTCCACCTCTCTCTTTTTCTCCCTTCTCTCCTTTTCTCCCCCTCTCTCTTCTCCACCTCTCTCTTTTTCTCCCTTCTCTCCTTTTCTCCCTTCTCTCCTTTTCTCCTCCTCTCTCTTTTCTCCTCGTGTTCCCTTCTCTTCACTTTCCTCTTTCTTTCTTTTTATTTCTCGTCCCTCTTCCTTTTCCTCCTCCTCTTCATTGCCTCCTCCCTTTATCACAGAACCTGGTAAGATGTGTGTGTATATGTGCGGCTAAAGGTCAAGGTCATTACGAGTGTTTTATAACGGAATTACCTTCATTTAAAAAAGATACATTGTGATGGGTTAGGTTGGTTACGTTACGTTATGTTATATTATAAACGAAATGGTTACGTTACGTTATGTTATATTATAAACGAAATGGTTAATGTTACGATATACAAATGTTTAGGTCAGATCAGGTTAGGTTAGGTCAAGTTGGGTTAGGTTAAGTTGTGTTAGGTTAAGTTAGGTTAAGTTAAGTTTGGTTAGGTTAGCCTGTGCAAATCAGTGGTACCCGACTACCTGGCTACGGCGGCCGTACCCGGTCAAGTGACTTTCATGACCATGCGTACAGACGAGAATTTGTGAAGCGCTGTGTGACTCCACCTCACCGTACATGTTCAACGTGGAAGGTCATTACTGTTCCTATGTTAGGTACAGGTAAATTATCTCTGCCATAATCCGCCAACCGCCTCTTAGTCAGTCGGTGTCAAGTTGTCAACATGTCAAAGGAACCACCAAGCTGAGAGGTTGTAGACAGCAGTTATGACCTCACATGACAAGTGTTACTGCTTTAAACCCAGATTATAGGGGGGTAGTTAGGGCAGGTGATCACAGGTGCAGCCTCCACCTCCCTATACACCTGCATGTGAGAGGTGAGGTGAGGAGTGTTCGTGCCACTGGCGGACGGACACAACCAATCTGTGATTTGATACACACAATAAATGTAAATGTTTAAAATGATTATTTAACTAAATCCGGCAAGGAAAGTTCCTCCAAAAATTAATCAGGGTACGGTACGTAAAATAGATATCCGGGTAAGTCACTTGGCCGGGATGAGGAAAAGTTCCACATAATCTACATTGCCTGGTTAAGTTAAGTGTCTTCTAATTCGTTAATGATCCAATATGGAAATGTTATTCTCTGCCATATTTAGTGGTTTGACGGTAAGATATCGGAATGTTATGGGCCCTAGGGGTGAAATGCCTGATCTGATCTAACCCAACTTAACCTAAAGTAACCCAACCTAACCTAACCTGACCCAACCTACCATAACGTTACCCAGTGCCTTGTAAACTTTTGTTATTTTATATAGTTTGTATAAAAGACTTCCTGAATGACATAAGGGACAAAATTCCCTGGACCCATGGCAGTATTTGGCATGTAAATACTGTAGGAGAGGAGGATTGAAATTTTTTAGTATTTTTTTAGGTTTCTTTGTTTTAAGGTGTGTTTTTTTTCTTTTTTGGTCCCAACATAATAAGTGATGAAAAGCAGCGTAATTAGATATAAACCATTCATATATATGACTTAGAAGTAGATGCCAATTGCCTACTGTTCTGGAAATTTTGTCCGCAATTGTACAGTGTATTGTAGTTGACTTAATATTTTAATGTGTTCAGGTTGGTCCAATTAAAGTGAACCAGTTTTAGATTGACAACACTGGGCAGTAGGGTGTGTCATACGGAGGCGAATTTTTTTTTTTTTGGTTTGAAAAATCGGCCCATGGTATTAATGATGTAGTTCTATGTGCAGAATCATGTGATATCTTCAGATTTGAAAAGTTTTCATTTTTACTTTACCATTAAATTTTTAACTTGAAATCTTATGAAAATTCAGTATTCCCCACCCTTTTACCAACACCACTAAATAAGCTTATTTAAAGTAAAATATATCAGGTTAATTTATTGGGATGAAAATGATCCAGAATAGTGAAAGCGAATGATCTTGACACATTTATTAAATTTAATATTCCTTTAGAAAACAAAATCATCAAATACAAACCGGTTTTTACTACCTCGACCCGGTGTTGCTGCACACCATAGAGAACATGTCTTTTCTTGCTTCTGTTTCTACTCATCACCTCCTGCTGACCACCTGAGCTCCGGATGTAGCCTTCCCTCCTCTCCTGGCTGTACACGTGACTGCTGGCCTAAGCTCTATACTCTGGGTGTGGGGGCCAGGCAAGTTTATGCATGGGAATTTGTCCGAGCTCTGACTTGAACATTGGTGAGGCTGCAGGTAAGAGGGGGCTCACTGCCAGCCTGGATGTTATCCAGATCTATGAGATCAGTGAGGGTCTTGGCACCTAGATTGACTTCAGGAGTCTTCCTGACCCTGAAGGAATCGTCACCAACTGATTCGTCATGCCCAGATCCTCTCACAAGTCTCATATCCAAGATCTTTTTGACTGCCACTCTTCTCTCCTCCTCATCCTTACTGCAGAGCATTGTCTGCAGAACTGCCTCAGGATGAGCATACCAGGAAGATCTCCTCACAGTCTGCTCCACAATCTGAACAACCTTCCTTGGCTGACTCCTCAGGAGCTCAAGCTGGAAGAGAACATGCCTCGGACCTTAGGAGAACGATGACTTGACCTTGGTGTTGAACCAATTTGGCGAGTAGACACTCACGATGAATTGGACAATAAGTCTCAGGTTGTGAAGCTGGTTCCCTTTCAGTTTATGATGAGCGACCCAAATTCTGCAGAACCTGAGCCGTTGCTTGTGAGCCACCTAGAATGTGAGACTGGACCTATCTGCAGGTAAGCAAGTCTATCAGGCATGACCCCAGTTTTGATGGGTACCAAATCGGCAAAATCATAGTACTGCACCAGGTCGTCACAGTATGTGCTCAACGAGTGGAGGTAACAACCGTGATTTTTCAAAGCTCGGATTTATTTCTAACTCAGTGGCAGAGTCCAGCATCTTGCCAAGAGGACCAGACCATCTGTTGTTTGAAAGAGTCTTGGCCATCCAGCTCCTGATCAGATGTCTGAGTGGCAACTCGTTGCGTGGAGGTCACAACAATCCAGACCAGGCTTCCTCCCAATCTTCCGGCTCTATCCACTGTATGATCCCCCTGCCACACCCCTGTGTTCGTGTTGGTGCTGTCCCTCCAATGGCCTGCAGGGTCTGGGCCCATGTTCCTCTCTGAGCCAGTCTGGTACGTTATCTGCCACTATCTCAGCTGTACTTGATGTCATCTTTCTGGAGTGAATGCCACAACATTTCCTCCTGGTTCACTGCAGCAGGAGTAGTGTTCCTCTCACCATGGCAGGAACAACTTGTCAGAATTCCAACTTCATGAACAACACTTTAGTGTCATCCTTCTCCCATCAAAGAACAAACAATTGATTCCATTTTCTCTTATCCTTTTATCAAACTCCTTCTAGGTTATTACTGACAAGTTTCTCCTGAGCTCTCCTTACTTTGTTATGATCTATCACCAGGTAGAACATCATCATCAGGTGTTATCAAACCACCGTCAACCCAGGTAAATTGTTGCTATTCTGCAGTTTCTCTGAGACCAGTGTGGTGTCGTATGCTGGCCAGAGCTATGCTCGACATTTTCCTATTTCCTGAATCTTATGCCTGAAGGTTTGGGATCATTATTTTCTGGGTTAGGGACAAAGTCACCATTCTCCTGGTTGCACTCGGATCAGCCATGGGGAAGTCATTAAATTCTGAATCAGCTTTGACTCCAATCATCGGCCTTTTTACCACCCTGGGCCTTTCTCAAGTCTCTTTTTCCTCATAACCTTCTCCTTCTGTCTCTCTCTGTGGCAGCTCTCCTGTCTCTTGACCTGAATATCTGCTAGGAAATCACGAGAGCCCCTATACTGCCAGTCTTCTCTCTCTGTGCTTTGACAAATGCCAGTCTGATCACAGGAATCTTCAGTTCACGCTTGCAAATACAGTAGATGTGGGCCCGGATTTGCTAGTAGTCACGATCGCATCCAAACTCAGACAGAGAACAATTGGGCACTTGCAAGTAATTATGTCAAATAACTGGTCCAGCTGTTTACAGTTGTCCTTAACTGCAAAAGCTCTCTCCCAAGAGAGATATCTTGCCTCTTTCCCCTTAAACTGGCTAGCAGTCTCACTAATCTTCTTCTGACTTGTTATGACTGAGGCTTGAACTGATGTTAGCCAGAGGTATCAAAGCCAAGACAGCTTTGGTCATATCACTGGCAATGTCTTTTGCTTGTGTAAGTTCTTTGGTTCTTTTCACTGATTTGCCTGATTAAAACACCGTATCTCAAAGCATCTCTCAAATGTAGGCAACTCAGACTTCAGGAGCTCTCTCCCAGACCCAAGATATGACTGAGATGGCTGATTTTGGTTCCTCGTCCTGACACAAGCAGCCATCGCAAATATTATCAACTTATAAATGCATCAGAATCTGGTAGAAACAGAAAAAATATTGTTAGTTGGGTTGTTAAAGAATGAAGTCAGAAAGCAATGTTCACTATTTAATTGTAATGCACTAATGCAGCTGTACGTTAGATTTTCGATGAATTTCACGCTAAAATTTACCTAGCAAAAGGTTGCAAAATATTGAAACTGAAATTATTTTCTGTTTATATACACTAAAATCTACCAAAAAAGTGATGGGCCATTAGTTTTAGCTGATCTTCCCTCCTATGACACACCCTACTGGGTAGGGTTTTGGGTTCGAGGAGGAAGCATGGTTGCAGTTCGTGGCGCGTGACCTTGGATTCAGAAAGAGAAGGTTTACTCTCATAGATTCCACTTTATTGATGACTGGAAGGATAAAATTCGCCTGGAGGTTGATGCCATTTCTCCAGATGTGCTTTGTAGAGTCATGCACAACTTTCACCAACGACTGCAGCAGTGTATTGTGACAACTTTTTATAAAATTGCGAACAGCTTAAATACAGATTTTGTCCATTTCATGAATTTTTATTTCATTTTCAACAGGGTTCACTTTAATTGGACCACCCTGTAGTAACATTACTTCTATGGGTGAGTTAGTTAAGACTGTATTAACAGGCAGATTTGTGGTGGGAGGAAAAATTCTAATTACCTTAACTTTTTTTTCCTTTATGACATTTTACCACAAATGTCAAATTATTTTAACACTACCAAAACAAACACAAGCTTTATTTAACACTACCAAAACAAACACAAGCTTTATTTAACACTACCAAAACAAACACAAGCTTTATTTAACACTACCAAAACAAACACAAGCTTTATTTAACACTACCAAAACAAACACAAGTTTTATTTAACACTACCAAAACAAACGCAAGCTTTATTTAACACTACCAAAACAAACACAAGCTTTATTTAACACTACCAAAACAAACACAAGCTTTATTTAACTGCCAAAACAAACACAAGTTTTATTTAACACTACCAAAACAAACACAAGCTTTATTTAACACTACCAAAACAAACAAGTTTTAATTAACACTACCAAAACAAACACAAGCTTTATTTAACAATACCAAAACAAACACGAGCTTTATTTAACACTACCAAAACAAACACAAGCTTTATTTAACACTACCAAAACAAACACAAGCTTTATTTAACACTGCCAAAACAAACACAAGTTTTATTTAATTACCAAACAAAACAAGTTTTTAATTCAATACTTACCAAAACAACAAGCCTTATTTAATACTAAAACAAACACGTTTTATTTAACATTACCAAAACAAACACAAGTTTTATTTAACACTGCCAAACAAACACAAGTTTTATTTAACACTACCAAAACAAAACAAGTTTTAATTAACACTACCAAAAACAAATAGTTTTTATTTAACAATAACAAACAAACATAAGCTTTTATTTAACATTACCAAAACAAACTCAAGTTTTATTTAACACTACCAAAACAAACACAAGCTTTATTTAACACTACCAAAACAAACACAAGCTTTATTTAACACTACCAAAACAAACACAAGCTTTATTTAACACTACCAAAACAAACACAAGCTTTATTTAACACTACCAAAACAAACACAAGCTTTATTTAACACTACCAAAACAAACACAAGCTTTATTTAACACTACCAAAACAAACACAAGTTTTATTTAACACTGCCAAAACAAACACAAGTTTTATTTAACACTACCAAAACAAACAAGTTTTAATTAACACTACCAAAACAAACACAAGCTTTATTTAACACTACCAAAACAAACACAAGCTTTATTTAACATTACCAAAACAAACACAAGTTTTATTTAACACTGCCAAAACAAACACAAGTTTTATTTAACACTACCAAAACAAACAAGTTTTAATTAACACTACCAAAACAAACAAGCCTTATTTAACAATACCAAAACAAACACAAGCTTTATTTAACATTACCAAAACAAACACAAGTTTTATTTAACACTGCCAAAACAAACACAAGTTTTATTTAACACTACCAAAACAAACAAGTTTTAATTAACACTACCAAAACAAACAAGCCTTATTTAACAATACCAAAACAAACACAAGCTTTATTTAACATTACTAAAACAAACTCAAGTTTTATTTTAACACTACTAAAATAAACACAAGCTGATGACATTACTAAAACAAACACAAGCTTTATTTAACACTACCAAAAACAACACAAGCTTTATTTGCATCACTCACTAAAAACAAACACAAAGCTGGTTTAACACTACCAAAACAAACACAAGTTTTATTTAACACTACCAAAACAAACAAGTTTTAATTAACACTACCAAAACAAACACAAGCTTTATTTAACACTACCAAAACAAACACAAGTTTTATTTAACACTACCAAAACAAACACAAGTTTTATTTAACAATACCAAAACAAACACAAGCTTTATTTAACATTACCAAAACAAACACAAGCTTTATTTAACACTTCCAAAACAAACACAAGCTTTATTTATCATTACCAAAACAAACACAAGCTTTATTTAACATTACCAAAACAAACACAAGCTTTATTTAACATTACCAAAACAAACACAAGCTTTATTTAACACTTCCAAAACAAACACAAGCTTTATTTATCATTACCAAAACCAACACAAGCTTTATTTAACACTACCAAAACAAACACAAGCTTTATTTAACATTACCAAAACAAACACAAGCTTTATTTAACACTTCCAAAACAAACACAAGCTTTATTTATCATTACCAAAACCAACACAAGCTTTATTTAACATTACCAAAACAAACACAAGTTTTATTTAACATTACCAAAACAACACAAGCTTTATTTAACATTACCAAAACCAACACAAACTTTATTTAACACTACCAAAACAAACACAAGCTTTATTTAACACTTCCAAAACAAACACAAGCTTTATTTATCATTACCAAAACCAACACAAGCTTTATTTAACACTTCCAAAACAAACACAAGCTTTATTTATCATTACCAAAACCAACACAAGCTTTATTTAACACTACCAAAACAAACACAAGCTTTATTTAACATTACCAAAACAAACACAAGCTTTATTTAACACTTCCAAAACAAACACAAGCTTTATTTATCATTACCAAAACAAACACAAGCTTTATTTAACATTACCAAAACAAACACAAGCTTTATTTAACATTACCAAAACAAACACAAGCATTTACCAAAACAAACACAAGCTTTATTTAACAATACCAAAACAAACACAAGCTTTATTTAACATTACCAAAACAAACACAAGCTTTATTTAACACTTCCAAAACAAACACAAGCTTTATTTATCATTACCAAAACCAACACAAGCTTTATTTAACATTACCAAAACAAACACAAGTTTTATTTAACATTACCAAAACAAACACAAGCTTTATTTAACATTACCAAAACCAACACAAACTTTATTTAACACTACCAAAACAAACACAAGCTTTATTTAACACTACCAAAACAAACACAAGCTTTATTTAACATTACCAAAACAAACACAAGTTTTATATAACAACATAAGAATGGGGGAAACTGCAGAGGGCCTGGCCTATTGGCCCATACTGGGCAGTCCCGTTTACACCCAACCCCTATCCAGCGTATTCGAGTGAGTGATTTTCCAAACTAATGTTGACTTATCTTGCGCCTAAATCTAAATTTGTCAAATTTAAAACAATTGTTCTGGGTTTGTTCCTCGTTGGATAGTTTGAGTACATGTTAGTTCATCTTTGTTTAGCCCTAACTTCCATTTATACACACCAATCAATTGCCCCTCACTCTACGTCTCTCGAGGGACTGTAAATTATGGTGCTTTAATCTGTCTCTGTACTCAAGGTTGTTCATGCCCGGCATTAGTCTTTTCATCCTCCTCTATATGGCTTCAAGGGATTCTATATCCATTCTGTTGTACGGTGACCAGAACTGAACTGCGTATTTCCAAGTGAGGTCTCACAAGCGCAAGATATAGTTTAAGGATAACCTCACTAGTCTTGTAACTAACACTTCATTGTATAAACTCAAGTACTTTGTTAGCTTTGTTTCGAGCAAATACACATTGTTTACTTGATTTAAGATTCCTAAATATTTCTCACTGTCGGATTTCTCTATAACAACGTTGTTCATTTTGATATCTGGTTTCTCTGTTTACATCTCCTTGACTAAGTACTTTACTTTTGTTAGGTAGGTTTGATTAGGTAGGTTTGATTAGGTTATGTTTGGTTAGGTAGGTTATGTTTGGTTAGGTAGGTTTGTTAGGTAGTTTTGGTTAGGTTAGATACGTTTCGTTAGGTTACGTTTGGTACGTTTGGTTAGGTTAGGTATCTTTGTTTAGGTTTGGTTAGGTATCTTTGTTTAGGTTTGGTTAGGTATCTTAGGTTAGGTTAGGTTAGGTAGGGGTTAAGAGAGAATTCATAATGTTGATCAGGGCAGCTTCACTCCTCTGGTGGGATGAGACCAAGTGCAAGCTGCTTCTACACCAGACTCGCGGAGGTATTATCTGAGCAGAAGCAGCAGCCCAAAAGTTATGTCACAGCCTGGTCGAGATGCCGACTGTCCTCTCTGCTTCGGCCTGCATTGCTTAGCCTTAGGGAAACGAGATTTTCAGCCCCAAAACCGACAACGGCCGCAGACATTGACTATGGGGCAACAGTCACTGAATGCCGCATAAATCTGCGGTTCAATTCAACACAGCTAAGGGGCTACTTTTGTATTAGGTTATATAATTTTAAGGTAATAAAATGGCTGCGAAAGTGTAGCTATTGGGGGAGGCTGGAGGCCACGTTTGCAAAAAAAAATGGTACTGGTAGTAGTAGTAGAAGTACAATTATGTATCCTTCCTAACTTTATGAATTGTCGGGTGGTGACTTTGCACATAAGTACTGGCAGTGGTGAGGCTAGGTGGCCAGTGAACTAAAATAGTACCTAGCCAACACACACACACACACTAACTATATATATATATATATATATATATATATATATATATATATATATATATATATATATATATATATATATATATATATATATATATATATATATATATATATCAGCTGTTAACGTCAAATGGTTGTTGATGGAATGGGTCTCAACCAAACCCAACCACTGGAATTGGGGCACATAAGAACATAAGAACATAAGGAGTCTGCAATAGGCCGGTTGGCCTGTGCATGGCAGCTCCTGTCGAGAGTTACTACCACTCTCTATCACCCATGAATCTATCTAGCCTCCTTTTGAAACTTTCCAGAGTTCCAGCACTTACTACAAAGTTGCTGAGCTTGTTCCACTCGTTCACCACCCTATTTGTGAACCAGTTCCTTCCCATCTCCCTCCTAAACATTATGACCTAATACCAAATTTAAGGGTTCTGCTCCATGTCAAAGGTGACAATAACCTTGTGAATAATAATAATAATAATAATAATAATAATAATAACACTAATAATAATACTGTAATAATAATAATAATAATAATAATAATAATAATAATAATAATAATAATAATACTAATAATAATACTGTAATAATAATAATAATAATAATAATAATAATAATAATAATAATAATAATAATAATAATAATAATACTCTACTCACGTAAAGTGAGGGTCGATATGAACGAGGTGTATAAATGGAAGTCAGGGCTAAACAAAGGTGATGTAACAAAGCTACTCAAACTATCCAACCAGAAGCGAACTCGTAACAATGGTTTTAAATTACACAAATTTTGATTTAGGCGCGAGATAGGTAAACACGTTTGGAAATAAGAGAAGTGGACGAGTGGAACAAGTTACCAAATATCATCATTAACTAGAACTCGTTGGGTAGCTTCAAATATAGGTTGGACGGATATATTGCAATTATATATTGCGCTAGTCAGGCCGCACCTCGATTATGCTGTTCAGTTCTGGTGCCCTTATTATAAGAATGGATATCAATTCACTGGAGTCGGGACAGCGAAGAATGACAAAAATGATCCTGGACTTAGAAACCTTCCCTATCAAGATAGATTAAAGAAACTAAACTTACATTCCCTAGAAAGACGAAGAGTGCGGGGAGATATGATGGAAGTATTTAAGTGGGTGAAAGGAATCAACAAAGGAGATATAGATAAAGCTTTTATAATATCCGAGCAGGATAGGACTCGTAGCAACGGATTTAAGTTGGATAAGTTTAGGTTTAGGAGGAAGATAGGAAGAAATCTGTTCACAAATAGGGTGGTAGATGAGTGGAACAAGCTTAGCAACTTTGTAGTAAGTGCGGGGACGCTGGATAGTTTTAAAAGGAGGCTACATAGATTCGTGGATGATAGAGAGTGGTAGTAACTCGACAGGAGGTGCCATGCACAGGCCTATTGTAGACTCCTTATTTTCTTATGTTTTTATGTGCAATAGGGGTAGGGTGTAAACGGGACTGCCCAGTATGGGCCATTAGACCCGCTGCAGTTTCCTCCATTCTTATGTTCTTAAATCGTTTCCCTCCAAATGATGCAACGTGCGGGGGCAGGATTCCCACAACCTTATGTTTAAATTCGTCTCCTAACTAACTGGTGCTGAGTGCACATGTCATTATAATTTTAAATTTAATTTGAACGTTATTGTTGTGTTTTGTTGAAGTTAAGACATTAGATCGTTCTTACACTGGCAATTACAAGGAAAAATCAGTAAAATAAACCGTCATTCCGTCCCCAGGTTCTGTTATCACATCCGGTTTACTGGTTCCCGTTGCTACTCCATACTTGCAACTGGTATGGTCCAGCGGAATAGTGTCTGAGTGATTGACGCGAGAACAGAAGCCATAGAAAGAAAATAGTGGGCGTATAATATTATTTTCATTATATTCGATATGAAGTAAAATTATTTGCTCGTTTAGACAATATTAATGAAGCGACCAGAAGGCATTTTGTACTCCATCACAAGGGTGTGCAGTACAGTAGGTCTAGCTAGAGCCGTTGTGCCTGAGCAAAATATAACAGGCAGCACCAGTTTAACGTCTGTGAGCCAAAACTGATTTCTTTTCATAATTTCTAATAGATGTAGTTTAGTGTTGTGGATCTACTTACAAGACTTAATTAAATATCTTAGTGATGTAGCTGAAGCTTTGAATTACATATAAAGAACATCATCAACAGACTCGGGCCACGTGACAGCAGCATGAGGAAGAGCATTAAGCTCTCTGAGTGGCCAGACGGCCCAGTCTTGAGGCTGGCCTGACAAACACAGGCCAAGTGACGGCACAATAAATGAACAATAGTCACCCAACTCACTTGAACCAAACTTTGTGATCAAGCGTTCTTAAACTGGTTGTCATAACTTATCCTTTAGAAAAATAGAAATTGATATAAACAGCATAGGAAAGGTAAATGAGAAACATAATAATTACTGATGATAACCAAATGATTTTCAAATCCATTATTTACTGTTAAGTAATTTATCAATAAACTCCAATAATATAATAACGGACTAAAGAAAGTCCATCGGTTGATAATAATAACGAATGGGGTTTAATTCAGGAAAATATTGGCAACCTTCCATAATTCACGAGAGTAACAGTGTTCATGTAGAGCACATTATTGCCTATTAATTTTATGCGCCTGTAGTGATTTGATTTTATATATAATGAAATGTTATAAAGTAACTTATACCCCAACCAATATCTAAGCACCACAAGTTGACACAATAAGGTACGAAACATTCAACAGCTTGGTTCCACACAGGCTTTGTTAACATGGCGCAGGGGTACACACACGAATAACTCTTATATCCAGTAACTATAATGACGAAATGGATTACACAACATTATATACACATAATAAGAAGAAAGAGGAATCTGACAAGAATAATAAATAATATCGTGCCGGAATTAACAAGAGCTGCAAAACTACCAAACAGTATTTTCTATAAACTGACTTTCAAACGTTGTTTATTACATTTATTTTGTACTAACTAATCGTATTATAAAACTTTGGTAGATGTATGTGGTGTGTGGCAGGGAAGCAATACCTTGACAGGGAATTATCACAGCAGGTGTACAGAGTATGTCCAAGTGGGAGCAGTGTGGCTGTTGACACAAGCTCAAGGTTATCATCTTACCCCCCTTCCCCACCCACCCACATTACTATCCCCTCCTTCATCTCCTCCAACACCACGGCGAGCCGACCTCCCTCCCCTTACGTCTCACCTACCTCCTCCCACCACGTTATTCGGGGGAGTAATGAGAGAGAGAGGCTCCATCAGAAGCTCACTGATATTTCCTACAGACCCTTGAGCTTGATTTTATATTCTTCACTTTTGTAAACCTACCCATTTCTTTGATGCCGTGAATAAGTGCGCGCACACACACACACACACACACACACAATATAAAAATATTGACCATGCCATCTCCAAGCACAGCAACTGTCCGTAGTCAGGTCATAGAGTAAGATGACCCAACCTTCTCACCTGGATAATTTTGTGATTAAGATTTGTAACCAGGTGAGAAGGTTGGGTCACCTTACCCTATGACCTGACTACGGACAACTGCTGTGCTTAGAGATGACATGGTCATTTTCTTTTATTAAGAAGATTAGTAAAGGTCACTGCCTTATGACTGGAACATTGTGGACACCTGCTGTCCTCTAGGGACTTGATCTCACTCTCCTCTACTGTATATGTTAGCCTTGTCAAGTATTTCTCCTTAGTCTGTACTCACCCTTGTAGATGTGAATTACTCGAAAGCGCTTGGGAACTTCGTGTTTTCTTTTTTCCTTGTGGTTATCAGCATATACCTGGATCACGTGTGCACCTACAGTGATTTACTTGCATATATATATATATATATATATATATATATATATATATATATATATATATATATATATATATATATATATATATATATATATATATATATATATATATATTTCACTTTTTTAGTCCATATGCCACGCGGACTTTGAACATATTATCAACGACCTCACCAGCCAGGACTCCAACCATTGACCTAATGCATGGGACCGGGGAATGCTAACGACCATACCACAAGAGCACTAAATGCAGTTCTAGACAATGTGATATTTCACACAAAGCCTGTTCATCGAGCTGATGGCGCTGTGAACCTCTCATTGGGAACTGCCCGTACTGCTTATGTGGATGTCAGTAGCATTTTATCGAATCCAGCTGGATTCGGTAAAATGGAACAAGTCTTTGTTTTCTAAACTTCCTTCTTATGGTTTCTCTCCCCCACTTTGTTTTCTAATCTCTAGCTTCCTTGAGAACCGATCCATGGCAGTTGTTGTCGAGGGATCGATCTCTCGCTCTTTCTCTACCAATGGTGTCCCACAGGGTTCTGTTCTTTCACCTGCTCTCTTCCTTCTTTTTGTCAATTATTTACTTCACACTACAACTAATTCTATCCATTCTTACGCTGATGATTCTACTTTACACTCATCTTCACATTTTCCCCTTCCCCCTAACTCTCAAACTAGATCTGTTTCTAGAGCTGATATCATTACATCTATCAATGCGGATCTGTGCAGCATCTCCGAATGGGTAGGTAGAAACTTGATTAAATTCAATAGTAATAAAAATCAGTATTTACCAATTACACTTTCCAAATTAGATGATCTCCCACCATTCACATTTCAGGACGAAATCATTCTGCCAAATTCTAAAATAGACATGATAGGCCTCACCATTTCCTCTAATATGTCATGGAAGCCACACATCCTCAATAGTGCTAAAGCTGGGAATGCTGTACAGATGCCGTTGCTACGTCACTCCTGAGCAGTTAGGACGCATGAATCCATTATAGTATACTTACTATAAGGGATTCATGCGTCCTAACTTGGAGTACTGCTCTCATATCTGGGGTGGGTCTTCTTCTGTCCAACTGTTAGATCGGGTGGAATCAAAGGCATTTCGTCTTATTTGCTCTCCTCCTTCCCTTTCTCTGCTGCAATGTTGCTTCACTCTCTCTCTTTTACAGATATTTTAACGGGCAATGTTCGGTGGATTTGGCATCCTGTTGCCGCCGGCAAGGCCGTGGGCTCGTCACACTCGTTTTGCCCGCAGTGCCCACCGTTTCTCTGTGGATGTCGGTAACACTACAGTAGAATAACCCGTTACAGTACCTCCTTCTTTCATCACATAGCCAAACTGTGGAATGCTCTGCCTCCTTCTGTGTTTCCATACTGGTTTTCCGGCATCTTCGTGGTGTAGATTAACACAGTATAACCCTTTTCTTCTCTTTTTAATTTTTTTTTGTATTTTTCGCCCTCCCCCCCAGGCCCCGTTGTGGGACGTTGACCTGTGCCCGGGTGGGCTATTCCCAGTATTAAAAAAAAAACATGGAACTTTCCGGGATATTTAAAGCTTTCCAATATGAAGATGGAACCCGTGTAGCCTGGCCAGACCAAGAACCCTTCACCGCTCATTAACACAAACTTATATTTATGTTGTGTACAAAACGGCCTCTTGTGTGTGTGTGTGTGTGTGTGTAAGAGATGGCAGGTGTTGGGTGAGAAACAGGGGAGCGTTGGTGAAGGAAAGGAGGTGGGACAGAGAGAGAACTGTAGCGAGAAAGCATAGGGAAGGGACGGAGGGAGAGAGAGAGGGAGAGAAGTTGAAAGAAGGGAGGGAATGTGGCCGAGTGAGGGAGGAGATGGGAGGGATCGTGGGGATGATGGAGAAGGGAGAAGCAACGTGGGCTAGTGCTGGAGGGAGTGATGGAGGAGATGGGGAGAGAGAGAGAAAACGCTGGCAATTGTTTCCACTCTCACAGGACACCTAAGCCCTCAGGAAACAGGGAGAGGACAGGGGGCGGACACTTGTTTTAGGACACACAGCAGTACCCGCACTGCTGCCTGAAAATTAAAATAGCAACGGGTGGTGATCGATCGGTGGTCCTGGGTGCTGGCGTTGCTTCCTCCTCCTCCTGCTGCAAGCACTCCTGGCTGTTACTTCTTCATTGCCTTGGTCACCGGGTGCTCTAAAAGTGTCGTGAGTTCTTGAAATAGTGGTCACGTGTTGTTTGGAATGGTCGTCTTATGGAATGGTCACTTTAACATGTGCAAGATGTTATATTCTAGATATATATATATATATATATATATATATATATATATATATATATATATATATATATATATATATATATATATATATATATATATATATATATATATATATATATATATATATATATATATATATATATATTAAACGCTTATAATGATCCCGTGCGAGCTGAGTAGTCCACTTGCGGACAAAACTCCCTGTACACTGGGCAGTATCCGGTATGTTATATTACAGTACTTGAGGATCATTAGGTGAAAGAGATTGGAAGTATAATTATGTTTATCAGATTTTTCTTTGGTTTAGGGAGTGGGTTTTGTGGTCCCGACATAATAAGTGATGAAAAACAGCGTTATTAGTTTATGAACCAAACATATGATCCAGAAGTAGGTTCCAAATATATCACCAACTGTTCAGGGAACGTTGTCAGAAACTGTCCATATTATCACGTGTAATATTTGGAGATTATTGCTTCAAATGTTGGGAATGAACAACTATACACGTTTTGCAATAGCTAAATCCCATGTTGATAAAGGTCAAGGTGAAAACTACGAAAAACCTGTTGTTAGGGTGACCCACACAGCAGTATGTAATATTTGGATGATATACTGTAGTCTTCACGCTGGCCACGACGTAAGCGGCCGGCCAGAGGGCATTTGCTCCACGTCTAACGGCAAAGGTCAAGCCGGCCGTGCCAGCTTCCCTATATATCTGGTTCCTGTGAATGACGCTGGCTAGAAAATTTATTGGGATGACGCAGTAAGCACGGCAATATCTCGAACCTTAAGTCACAATTCTGTAATACATTTTTCTGTCGACCCTTACTTGTAGCGCGGCACGAGTTAACCCCTTCACATATCTAGACGTTAACGTTAGTATTTGAACCTTTGTGGCATTGTTTAATTTTTTTTTTTGGCATTGTTAAAATTCCCGTTTTTTTGTATTTTTATTCGCATTTTAATATTTTTTTTGTATATTAAAATTAGTTGTAATATTGTGCTGTTTGTATATATTATATTAGTATGGTATCGTATTTTTGCTTATTTCTGGTATTTTCAATTTAATTGTTATTTTTTTCTGAGTGAGGTGCTGAGTTTGTGTGTTGATGTGGGATATGAGTGTGTGTGTGTATGTATGGGGGGTTGAGTGTGTGTGTGGGGGTGAGTGTGGGAGTGTGCGAGCGTGTGTGTGTGGGGGGTGGAGGTGAATGTGCGCGTGTGTGTGAGGAGGGTGTGTGTGAGTGATGGGATGTGAGGAAAGGGTGTGTGTGTATGTATGGGGTTGGAGTGTGTGTGTGTGTGTGTGTGTGGTGGGTGGGCGAGCGTGTGTGTGTGTGGTGAGTGAGTGTGCGCATGTGTGTGTGGAGAGGGTGAGGTGTGTGTGTAATAAACGGTTTTAATGATATTAATAATAATAATAAACGGTTTATTAGTAGAGTTGTTAGTGGCTGAAAATATATAAACTTACATGTGATCTAGACATAATAATATGCGTTTGATACATTTACAGGGCTGTAGCAGTACATAAATCAGGAGTTGTTTATTATTTTAACAATAGATGGATGGTGCTGTTCTTATATCTATCAGTGCGGCTCTTATAGGCTGAATTTTGTTGTAGTGTCGGACTGCAATGAGGGGCGGGGACTGCTGGTGGGTATGGCGATGACGGATGATGAGTAGTCCACTGCCAAACCCTGCTAGTGTGTGGTGGTGGAGGTCACTGAGGATTATAGAGGGAAGATCAGCTTTTGGTAGATTTATATATAAACAGAAAATAATTTCAGTTTCAATATTTTGCAACCTTTGCTAGGTAAATTTTAGGCGTGAAATTTATCGAAAATTTAACGTACAGCCGTATTTTTATGCGCATTACAATTAATAGTGAATATTGTTTTCTGACTTCATTCTTTAACAACCCAACTCCAACTAACAATATTTTTTTTTCTGTTTCAGATTCTCATGCATTTATGTTGATAATATTTAAGTGATGGCTGCTGTGTCAGGACGAGGAACCAAAAAATCCAGCCATCTCAGTCACTATCTTGGGTCTGGGGAGAGAGCTCCTGAAGCCGGAGTTGCCTACATTGAGAGATGCTTTTGAGATACGGTGTTTTAATCAGGCAAATCAGTGAAAAGAACCAAAAAGCATCCTATACAAAACAAAGACATTGCCAGTGATATGACCAAAGCTGTCTTGGCACAGTGGGTTAATTCTGGCTAACGCTCAGTCTAAGCCCAGTCACACAACAAGTCAGAAGAAGATTATGGAGACTGCTAGCCAGTTGGGGAAAAAGGCAAGAGATATCTCCTCTTGGGAGAGTGAAAACTTGCAGTTAAGGACAGCTTTGCCGCTAACCGACCAGTTATTTGACATAATTACTTGCAAGTGCCCAATTGTTCTCTTGTCCTGAGTTTGATGCGATCGACTGTAAATCCGAGGCCCACATCTCCGGTATTTGCAAGCGTGAATAATGATTCCTAGATCGAACTGGCTTTTGTCAAAGCACAGAGAGAGAAGACTGAAGTATAGGGGCTCTCATGATTTCAGCCAAGATATCTGGAGTCCAAGAGACAGGAGGCTGCCACAGAGAGAGACAGAAGAGGAGAAGAGTTGCCGAGGAAAAGAGACTTGAGAAGGCCCCAGGTGAGGTAAAAAAGGCCGATGATTGAGCTGTTGGATTCAGAGTTTAATGATTCCTCGCGGCTGGATCCGAGTGTTGACCAGGAGAATGGTGACTTTTGTCTCAACCCAGAAAAGCCAACATCCCAAACCTTCCAGGCATAAGATTCGAAATAGGAAAGATATCCTGAGTATAGCTCTGGTTGCATGCGACACCACACTGGTCTCAGAGAAACTGCAGAGATAGTAACAGCTGCCTGATTGACGGTGGTTTGATAACACCCATGATGTTCTCACCTCAGATAGATCATGAAAACAAAGCAAGGAGAGCCAGGAGAAACTTCTGTCAGTAACCTAGAAGAGGAGTTTGATATGGGATAAGAGAAATGGAATCAATTGTTTGTTCTTTTGATGGAGAAGGATGACACTAAAGTGTTCATGAAAGTTGGAGATCTCTGACAAGTTGTTCCCTGCCATGGTGAAGGAGGAACACTACTCCTGCTGCAGTGAACCAGAGGAAGTATTTGTGGCATTTCACTACAGAGAAAGATATACCGTGGAAACCAGCTGAGATAGTGGCAGATAATCCTTTGTGAACTGGCTCAGAGAGAGAACGAGACCAGACCCCTGCAGGCCATTGAGGACAGCACCAACACCTAACACAGGGTGGCAGGGGGTCATACAGTGATAGAGCGTGAAGATCAGAGGAAGCTGGTCTGATTGCTTCAGACCTCCACACCAACGAGTTGCCACCAGACATCTGATCCAGGAGCTGGATGGGCAAGACTCTTCAAACAACAGATGGTCTGGGTCCTTGGCAAAGATGCTGAACTCTGCCACTGAGTTAAAACAACCGAAGCTTTTGAAAAAATCAAGGTTGGCCTCCACCTCTGAGCTTGCACATACTGTCATTGACGACCTGAGTACTGACCACAGTAATTATGGTTCACATGATTTGCAGTGCCACCAAACTGGGGTCATGCCTGATAGATCCTGTTTACCCGGTATAGTGTCCAGTCTCACATTCCTAGGTGGCTCACAACGGCTTCAGGTTCTGCAGAATTTGGCCGCTCATCATAAACTGAAGGGAACCATTTCACAACCTGAGACTTATTGTCCACCTCATCAGAGTGTCTACTTGCCAAATTGGTTCAACAACACCTCAAGGTCAAGTCATCGTTTCCTCCCGGCTGTCCGAGGTATACCTTCCAGCTTGAGCTCCTGAGGAGGCAGCCAAGGAAGGTTGTTCAGATTGTGGAGCAGACTGTGAGGAGATCTTCCTGGTATACTCATCCCGAGGCAGTTCTGCAGACAATGCTCTGCAGTAAGGATGAGGAGGAGAGAAGAGTGGCAGTCAAAAAAGATCTTGGATATGAGACTTATGAGAGGATCTGGGCATGACGAATCAGTCGGTGACGATTCCTTCAGGGTCAGGAAGACTCCTGAAGTCAATCTAGGTGCCAAGACCCTCACTGATCTCATAGATCTGGATAACATCCAGGCTGGCAGTGAGTCCCCTCTTACCTGCAGCCTCACCAATGTTCAAGTCAGAGCTTTCCTGGACAACCCCATGCATGTCCCTGCCTGGCCCTCGCACACCCAGAGTATAGAGCGTTGTGTACAGCAAGTGAGCGAGGCCAGCAGTCACGTGTACAGCCAGGAGAGGAGGGAAGGCTACATCCGAGCTCATGTGGTCAGCAGGGAGGTGATGAGTAGAAACAGAAGCAAGAAAGACATGTTCTCTATGGTGTGCAGCAACACCGGGTCGTAGTATTAAAACCGGTTTTTGTATTTGATGATTTTGTTTTCTAAAGGAATATTAAATTTAATAAATGTGTCAAGATCATTCGTTTTACTATTCTGGATCATTTTCATCCTAATAAATTAACCTGATACATTTACTTTACTTTAAATAAGCTATTTAGTGGTGTTGGTAAAAGGGTGGGAATACTGAATTTTCATAAGATTTCAAGTTAAAATTTACCTCGCAAAAAATGAAAACTTTTCAAATCTGAAGATATCACACGATTCTGCACATAGAACTACATCATTAATACCATGGGCCGATTTTTCAAACTCAAAAATAAAAAAATTCGCCTCCGTATGACACACCCTACTGAGGGATGGCATTTCCAGGGTGGAGAGAGAGCGTTGTTGTAGCCGGAGTAGTCTGCGCCGAGCAAGATTCTGCAGGCCCTCTTCTGTACCTTCTCTAGCTGACGTTGTTGGGTAGAGTTGAGAGAAGACGACCAGGCAGGTGACGCATAGGTTAATTCAGGGAGAATAAATGCGTTGTAGATAGTCCTCGACTCTGGCTTGGGTGCCCCAAGTGACCTGAGTCGTCGTACCATGTAGAGACGGTACGAGGCTGCCTTGATAGTGTTGCTTACATGGGCCTTCCAGTCCAGTTTGTGGTCTATAGTTACACCCAGGAGTTTGCCAGACTGCACTAACTGGAGAGGATGGGCACCCACTGTGACTGCTGGAGCTTGCACTGGAGTGGTGGCAGTATTGAAGTGCATGACTACGGTTTTGGTGTGATTGATGGTGACCTTGTTCTCTGTAGTCCATGCCTGTAGCCTGTGCAGGGTGCCTTGTAGCGATGAGTAGTCCGGTGAGGTGTTGTCCACCGTAACCCCCACAGTTCAGTCATCCACATAGTTCCTCCTGTGAGGAGTGTCCGATAGTGCCTCGTTGATCAGGATTAGGAAGCACAATGGCCCCATCTTGGTCCCCTGGGGAACACCATCTTCTGGCAGGTTGACTTGGCGTTGATGGGTAGGCCTCCAGTTGCTTCTCCGACAAGTCACACACGTCCGTATTGTGCGGTCGAGTAATTTGCGGCACTTAGGTATCCAGTATGTCCCACGTATTATGGCAAGAGTGTGTTCTCGTCCTGAGTATCCAGCTCTAGTTAAGTGTACCTCTCTCCCGATGAGCCCTGTGATCCTGTTGTCCCTTGGCAATAGTATGGGATTCTTCTGGGCTGGGTGGAGAGCGGCATGTTTCAGTCGGCTGCCTACTTTGATCAAACCGTCTGTGTCTAGATTAGGTTCCAGCCGACTCACGTCGCAACCTCCCACAGGTTATCCCTGTTGTTACATTCCTAGTTCTCGAGGGAATCCTTTCCTTTGCATAAATCTTAAGACGTTTAACTTCGCATCTTCCAATTCGTTGGCCTTGAGTCGATTTTTTCGGTGATGTTTGTTCTTTCGCTTCCCAAGCCGCCATTCTTTAAACCTTTTAATCCACACTACGCTATTCAGAAGTCGATGCAACGAGGAGCACCTGGCCCATAGCTTATCGAGGATACCCTTCCCTGGTCAACGTTCGTCATCAGCACCGTGGATTCCTTCTTCACCTCTGGGTCTCTGTCTTCTTAACAAGAGGAAAGCAGGTCTCCGAATACACCTGCCCTCCTCGTTGAGCTCTGCTCCATGTAGTCCAAGACTAGCGTCGTCGGCTGGGTTCGGTGCCGACTTCACTTGGCGCCATTGTTTTGCATTGGAGTCCTCGTGTATCGTTGCCACTAATCTGTCTATTTGTAATGCAAGTTCTCATCGTAGTTGTTTGTCTGCCTTGGCAGCCAGTTCTGCCGCGCAGAGCTTGAGTCGAGGTATGGTCTGCTGTTTCAGAGGGGCTAGCTTGGCCTTGCCACACACGAAGGAGATATGGTGGGCTCCATCTTCACACGTGGTCCTCAGATACGATACAGCTCCATACGCTTGTTGGGAGGCGTCGTAGAAGTGGTGTAGTTGCACGGGCCACTGCATTTGCATCCTCGGGTGGGTAGCGCCGTGGAATGTGTACTCGTGATAGGTGAGGAAGTTCATCTAGCCATCTTCACCAAGCCACCCTGCTCTGTTTAGCCATTCGTTTATCCCACCCAAAACCTCGTCTACACTCGTCTTGGAATATAATTTTGGCTCTTATGACGCTCGGAGCGATGAGTCCCAGTGGGTCATATATGGAGCTGACCATACTCAGAAGGCCTCGTTTCGTCTCCGGTTTCTTAGGGACCTGGACCCGGACCGCTAGTTTGTCCTTCTCCAGGTCCCACAAGATTCCCAGCGCTCGTTCAGTGGGGAGCCTGTCATCTTTCAAAATTACTTCCGTAACTCCCACGGCTTTCTCTGTCCGTGGAATTGTCTTGAGGACTTCCTTGTGATTACAGACCCACTTCGTAAGTCTGAATCCGCCCTTCTTCATCTCCTGTCTCAGTCAATGGGTAATTATCGTTGCCTTCCCCAGCGAATCTACTGAGAAAAGCAGATCGTCAACGTAGAAGTTACGATTCACTTTCTTGGTGTCGTCATGGAGACTTTCCCTGTAATCTTAGAATGTTCGTTGTAACGCATACCTGGCACATTTTGGGCTATACATACCTCCAAAGAGATGTACTGTCATTCGGTAAGTGGTGGGGCCCATGGCAGCGGGTCGTCCGTTCACCGTAATAATTGTAAGGTGTCTCGATGTTCGGGTACTGCTCGCACTTAATGGAACATTGCCTTGATGTCAGCCATGAGTGCCACCTTTCCTTGTCTGAATCTGATGAGAACTCCCATCAATTTTTTGTTAAGGTCTGGCCCTTGCATCACCTGGCTGTTCAATGACATCGACTCATAATCAAAAACTATGCTCACCTTTTCTGGCTTGTTGGGATTCAACACGGGGTAGTGTGGGAGATACCAGGTCTTCCCGAGTGCAACACTGAGTTCTTGACGTGGGATTCGCTCAGCATGTCCGTCGTCGACTAGACGTCTCATCTCTTCTTGATACCTCTGAGAGAGCCCTGGGTTCTTTAGGAGGCATTTTTTCAGTCCCGCGAATCGCTGTTTGGCAAGCTTCTTATTGTCTGGGAGTTCCGGTTCTTCATGGCGAAATGGGATGGGAAGCTTGTAGTGTCCGTCCACTTTAGTAATTGACGTTAACCACTGCATCAGGACTTTCTTGTCTTCGACAGAGACGGGATCATCGTTACTGTAGGCGGAGTCGCATTCCCAGAAGTGCCTGACTTGTTTTTCCAGATTTGTCTCCGAATTTAATGTTGCCATTCTCACAAAGTGGTTGATCAATGATCATGGCATAATCACGGCTCACCACTCCAAGTGGTCCATTTATAGTCCAGCCCAGAAGGGTGCGTGTTGCGAACGGCTCTCTGTCCTTCCCGGTCCTTACTTCTAACGGCACTAATGACCTGTGCCCACCCGGGCACAGGTCATTGACCCACATCGGGGCCTGGGGTGCGAAAATGTAATAATAATAATGACAATAATAATGATGATGATAATAATAATAATAATAATAATAATAATAATAATAATAATAATACTAATACTAATAATAATAAAGAACCATAAAGAAATGCAAAAATGAAAAAAAAATCAAAGGTGAGAAACCATATATGTATGTTGTGTTGTCAATAGTAAGAGAAACAATTGAGACCCTGCAATTGTGTGTAAATGAGGCAGAAGTCAGATAAGTAACCTGGGACTTGGTCAAAATTTTCGTGATGCCATATGGCAGAAGGGTCAACCATTAGACAACACATTATGCTTCCAATATCTTCCCAGGCGGTAGTACCTCCCAGTTTGGTAACTGCTTACTACCTACTTGTGGTACATCCAGACCTATCAGGAGATCCACTCTTTTCGATGCTTGGTGTAGCGCAGTACCTCGGAGGTGTTCCCACTTGGTGACGTCTTGGGTGTCTGCGACCGAAAACTCTCATAGAAGACTATAGATTCTCAACAACAATGATCTTGGGGATAGTGATGGATCGACTCTTTTACTCCTACGCTAGCCACTTTTACACTGATCTCTTCAGTGTTTACACTACTTCTTTCTTTCATGGTCGTGCCAATGGAGAGGGAAAAAACTGGCCTTCCCTCTGCCTGCAGCCGGTTAGCTAGACTACGCGTGCAGTATGATCGGTTTCTGCCTGAATCCAAGAGAGCTCCGGTAACCACTGCTCCTTTCACCTCTTGGCTCTTCTACGTTAGTGGTTTCAGTGAACGAGCTTGATGCTCGGAAGTACTTCTGCGCTCCCCCTGGTGAAATGGTCTCGGCTCCACAGTTAAGGTGAGCGCCGGGAGTCCTCTTGGAGTATATAGCGTTTCTTCGTCAGTTTCGGTTTAAGGAAGGTCGTATCTCTGGTAGTAATAACATCTTTCCGCGATCTTCTGTTGTTGTTGAGATTGTCGGACCTTAGTCCGACACGGGCCTTTGCCTGTGGGCGCCCCGTTTGGTGGTTCTGGCTGGAGCTCTTGGAGCAGCCAGACCGGATTTGGGATTGAGGATGGAGGTTGTCCTATCTGCAGATATGAAAGGATACTACACGTTTGCAAGTGTGAGCGGACCCTCGGTCAGTGAACGCTTACCACCAACCCCCACTCTTGGACGTGGTCAGTTTCGGAGTGGCGCACCCCCCGAACTGGGGTCCGCACTTGCTGAAACTTGAATGTGTACGTTTCTAAAACGTGTGGCTGCATCGTCTGTAATGGCATTTCCCCCGATCCCTACATGACTGGGAATTCAGTGTATGACGACTGGGTGATTTTGTCTTTCGAAGTCCTATAGCTGTGCGAGGATCGAGGTTATGATGTGGACGTTGTCTCTTAGTTGACTGTTGCAGCGCCTGCATGGCCGTTTTCGAGTCCTTGTGAATTATGATGGACTTGTTGTGTTCTGTTGCAGCGTGTTGTAGGGCCTTTGAGATTGCTACCAACTCTGTTTGTAGGGGTAGCAGTCATTAGAATGTCTCCAAAGGAGGGTCTGACCTTGGGTGGAGAAGGCCGCTCCGGATCAATGATGTTTTGGGTCCACCGAGCCGTCTGTGAAGTATGATGCTGCATCAGCCGGTGTCTCGGTGGCTATGGCTTCCTGAGTTATTCTTTTGAGGTCCTCCTTCTGGAGGTTGGCTTTGCTATCATCTAGTTCTGTGCTGCCCTTACTTTGTAGTCGATTCACACCTTCGGTGACGTTCTGCATCATCGCTGTCATGTGAGCGAACATCTGCTGCGTCTGTTGGTATTGCTCACATAATTGCTCTTCAATCCCTTCGTCTGGTGGTTCCCTGCTCTTCTCGGGAGACAGGTTTATCTCACGCTGTCTTGGCGGGGTGGGTGAGACGTCGGTTTCTACGTCGACAGTGTCTCATTTCTGACTTATTCCCTTCCATGTCCATGACTGCCAGAACAGCGAGCGTGATCTGTCTTGCTCGATAAATGTATGCAGTAACGCTTAGTATCAGCTACTACTCATGGTGACGTCCCACGATCGCTGATATCACGCAATTGGAGATGTCACACTGACGCGTGCCATACGCACGAGTGACGTCACACAAACAGTGTCATACGTACGAGTGACATCACACAAGTGCGTGCCATATGCACGAGTGATGTCACACCTAACACGACCACAGAGACCCCACAATCACTGTAGGGACTCATTACACATCTCATGTCAAAAACACTACTGCGGCGCCCTTACTTACTTACACAATGTTACTTAGCTGTCATAACCCTTTATTTTCTAACAAAAAGTGCACTTCACTCTTTCTTATTTACACACACACACACACCAGCTTTCTTGAGCTGTGACTATAGGAAACAGAGACTATAAGTGTTTTAGCTGTGACTATAGGAAACTGAGACTATAAGTGTCTTGAGCTGTGACTATAGGAAACTGAGACCATAATTGTCTTTAGCTGTGACTATAGGAAACAGAGACTATAAGTGTCTTGAGTTGTGACTATAGGAAACAGAGACTATACAGTAAGTGTCTTGAGTTGTGACTATAGGAAACAGAGACTATAAGTGTCTTGAGCTGTGACTATAGGAAACAGAGACTATAAGTGTCTTGAGTTGTGACTATAGGAAACAGAGACTATAAGTGTCTTGATCTGTGACTATAGGAAACAGAGACTATAAGTGTCTTGAGTTGTGACTATAGGAAACAGAGACTATAAGTGTCTTGGTCTGTGACTATAGGAAACAGAGACTATAAGTGTCTTGAGTTGTGACTATAGGAAACAGAGACTATAAATGTCTTGAGTTGTGACTATAGGAAACAGAGACTATAAGTGTCTTGATCTGTGACTATAGGAAACAGAGACTATAAGTGTCTTGAGTTGTGACTATAGGAAACAGAGACTATAAGTGTTTTAGCTGTGACTATAGGAAACTGAGACTATAAGTGTCTTGAGCTGTGACTATAGGAAACTGAGACCATAATTGTCTTTAGCTGTGACTATAGGAAACAGAAACTATAAGTGTCTTGAGTTGTGACTATAGGAAACAGAGACTATACAGTAAGTGTCTTGAGTTGTGACTATAGGAAACAGAGACTATAAGTGTCTTGAGCTGTGACTATAGGAAACAGAGACTATAAGTGTCTTGAGTTGTGACTATAGGAAACAGAGACTATAAGTGTCTTGATCTGTGACTATAGGAAACAGAGACTATAAGTGTCTTGAGTTGTGACTATAGGAAACAGAGACTATAAGTGTCTTGATCTGTGACTATAGGAAACAGAGACTATAAGTGTCTTGAGTTGTGACTATAGGAAACAGAGACTATAAGTGTCTTGAGTTGTGACTATAGGAAACAGAGACTATAAGTGTCTTGATCTGTGACTATAGGAAACAGAGACTATAAGTGTCTTGATCTGTGACTATAGGAAACAGAGACTATAAGTGTCTTGAGTTGTGACTATAGGAAACAGAGACTATAAGTGTCTTGAGTTGTGACTATAGGAAACAGAGACTATAAGTGTCTTGAGTTGTGACTATAGGAAACAGAGACTATAAGTGTCTTGATCTGTGACTATAGGAAACAGAGACTATAAGTGTCTGAGCTGTGACAATAGGAAACAGAGACTATAAGTGTCTTGATCTGTGACTATAGGAAACTGGGACCATAATTGCCTTTAGCTGTGACTATAGGAAACAGAGACTATAAGTGTCTTGATCTGTGACTATAGGAAACAGAGACTATAAGTGTCTAAAGCTGCGACTATAGGAAACAGAGACTATAGTCTTGAGCTGTGACTATAGGAAACTGAGACCATAATTGTCTTTAGCTGTGACTAAAGGAAACAGAGACTATAAGTGTCTTGAGTTGTGACTATAGGAAACAGAGACTATAAGTGTTTAAAGCTGTGACTATAGGAAACAGAGACTATAAGTGTCTTGAGCTGTGACTATAGGAAACAGAGACAATAGTCTTGAGCTGTGACTATAGGAAACTGAGACCATAATTGTCTTTAGCTGTGACTATAGGAAACAGAGACTATAAGTGTCTTGAGTTGTGTCTATAGGAAACAGAGACTGTAAGTGTCTTGAGTTGTGACTATAGGAAACAGAGACTATAAGTGTTTAAAGCTGTGACTATAGGAAACAGAGAATATAAGTGTCTTGAGCTGTGACTATAGGAAACAGAGACTATAAGTGTCTTGAGCAATACACGTAACTTCT